>NC_080752.1:54505930-54807603 GCF_020826845.1 Diceros bicornis minor
CTTTTCATTTTCTTAATGGTGTCTTTTGGAACACAAAAGCTTTTACATTTTGATGAATTCCAATTTATGTGTTTTTTTTCTTTATATATTGTGCTTTTGGTATCATACCTAAGAACTCTATTTAACCAAGTCATGAAGATTTTCTTTTATGTTTTCTTCTAAAAGTCTTATAATTTTAGGTTTTACATTTAGGTTAGGATCCATGGTGAGTTAACTTAGGTATAGTAACTTTTCAGTAAAAGTTGAAATTCATTTTTTTTGCCTCTGGATATCCAGTTGTTCCAGCTCCATTTGTTGAAAGGACTATGCTTCGATAATATTCTATAATTTTCTTTAAAAAGGTGCTTTTTAGATTTATTTATAGGTATTCATAAGTTTTGTTACCATTTGAATAGCATAATTAAAAGATCATATTTCCCGATTAGGTATGGCCTATATATAGGACACCCTGCTGACTTCTGCCCATTGATCTCAAGCCTAGCAACCTTGCTAAAATTCTGTTAGTTCTGATTATTTACCTGTAAATTCTCTTGGTTTTTATGGATATGCAATATGTATTTAGGGCAATTATTTCTTATTTTCTAGTTCATGTACATTTTTTTCTTATCTAATTGTAATGACTGATATCTCTAGTACACTGTTGACTAGAAATAGTGTTAGTGGCCAGTTTTGTCTTGTTCTAGACTTTAAATATCAAGCAATAATATTAAATACCAAACAAATGATGTTTGCTGTGGATTTCTTATATTTTCACATTTTCCCTAATATTCCTAATTTACCAAAACTTTTTATTATGAATTAGTTTTGAATTTTTATTAAATCTGCATCCACTGAGGTGAGTTTGTTTTTTTCCTCCTTTAATCTATTCATGTGGTGAATTTCACTGTTCAATTTCCTGATGCAGTGCTTCTCAAACTTGGCTTTAAAAAAGTGCTGATGCCTGCCTTCTGCCCTCAGAGATTCTCATTTAAGTGCTGTGGGGTGCAGTGTGGGCTTTTGGATTTTTAAAATCTCTTACAGGTGATTCTAATGTACAGCCGAGTTTGAGAACTGCTATTCTTGGGACAGATCCTACTTGGACGGGATTTTTTTTTTTTTAACCTACATTTGTGGTTTGGTTTGTGATTTTTTTTTTTTTTTTTAAGGATTTTTGCATCCATGTTCATAAAAGATTAGCCACTCATTTTCTGTTCTGTTCTCCTTGAGTCAGTTTTGGTAATTTATATTTTTCTAGAAAATTGCCCTTTTTTCTGTTTTCAAATTTAGAACAGTTATTTTCCCAAGGTCATATAGCTAGTGGGAGGCTACAGCCCAGTTGGGTTTTTGTTTGTTTTTCTTAAGTAACCCTTGCTTGTTTTTAAACAGGTGATCTGTGTCCACGATGTCTCGTCCATCTACCGAGTCCCCTTGTTACTAGAGGAGCAGGGGGTTGTAGATTATTTCCTTCGAAGACTTGACCTCCCTATTGAGAGGCAGCCACGAAAAATGCTGATGAAGTGGAAAGAGATGGCTGACAGGTTTGCTTCATAATAAGGAGCTGGGAGTTCTAGCCTTGTTTTTCTTTTTGTAGGGGCTCAGGGAATTCAACTCTTACTTCTGCTGTCAACTCCTGTTAGAGAGGGTCTTAATGGTAAGGGGTGTTAAGAAAGGTGTTCAGCCCTCAGGAGGCTGCATCATGGATGAGGAAGTCCTGGCAGAGCTGCCCAGGTCCCAGTTCTCCAGTGAGTTCTGGTTACACACCCATCACCCTGGTCTCCCATTGACTAGAAAATCAGTGCAGGGCTGGCCCCATGGCTTAGCGGTTAAGTGTGCACGCTCCGCTACTGGCGGCCCGGGTTCGGATCCCAGCTGTGCACCGACGCACCGCTTCTCCGGCCATGCTGAGGCCACGTCCCACATACAGCAACTAGAAGGACGTGCAACTATGACATACAACTATCTACTGGGTCTTTGGGGAAAAAAAAAAAGGAGGAGGATTGGCAATAGATGTTAGCTCAGAGCCGGTCTTCAGCAAAAAGACGAGGATTAGCACGGATGTTAGCTCAGGGCTGATCTTCCTCACAAAAAAAAAAAAGAAAGAAAGAAAAAATCAGTGCAAACAGGTTTGCACATATACCTGAGACCCACATGAATGGCTGACTGTGGCTGGAGCACTCCTGGTAGTGTCCCAAATATCTGAGCTGTGTTTGGGAACATGCTACTCACCCCACACTAGAAGAGGATCAGCAAGGATGTCCAGTCTTTTCTTACTATTGCTGCCCAAACTCATCACTTTGAGAACGGTCCCCACGCTACTTTCCTCCTCTTAAAGCTCTGTGATGCTTGCACATGACATCAAAGGTCTGCACACAGTGCCTCAGAGCACTGGGTGTGCTTACTGTAGGTGCAAAATCAATATGATGATATTAATAAACATTTGGGGAGGGAGCACTCATTCCGTTGCTCTGAGATATTATTTTCATTTTGACATCTTCCCTTCCAGTCTGTCCATTTACATGTCTATCTTTATGTGGCTACAAAAACGGCATACAGTTTTATGATCTTTTTTCATAAAATATTATAAACATTTTTGCTCTGTTAATAATTATACTTTATAATGAAACTTTATTTTTTTAATTTTATTGAGGTCATAATGGTTTATAACTGAAATTTAATGAAACTTTTTAATGAGTATGGACTATTGTGTGGATGTCCTGTAATTTGACTATTCCCTTCATCACATTAACTCTTGTGAATCATCTTGCCTGTTTGTTAATTTTTTTTACCGGTTGGGATTTTAATTTTTTTTTTAAACAACTTGCGTGAGATTTTGCTTCCTCTTTACTGTTCTGTACAGAGAACTCAGATAGTAGCTGCCCCCATTATATTCTTCCCAGACATGTTTTTCTTCTCTTTAAAAAGCAATTTTGATCTCACGATGGTATTTACATTCTAAGTAATTTGGTGTTTCTTGACCTTTGGTTGATAGATATGATCGCTTACTGGAGACCTGCTCTATCGCCCTTGTGGGCAAATACACCAAGTTCTCAGACTCATATGCCTCTGTCATTAAAGCTCTGGAGCATTCTGCACTGGCCATCAACCACAAATTGGAAATCAAGGTAAGGAGGGCTGGCGCAGGTACAGCTGAGGCGTGAACAGGGAAGCCGTCTGTATTCTCATAGGTGCTGCGTGCGTATCTGCTTTATATTTTTGGAGCTCAGAATTTCTTTTTAGGAATACAAAAGATTCATGGTTGGCCCCTGGCTTTGAGAGAACAGTAGAGTATTCTCAGGAAATGATGAAGGGGAGAGACGGTCAGAGTAGAAGCTGAGAGAGGTGAGTGCTTGACTCTGAAGATCAGGTGACCAAGGGAATTTCCTCCACAGGAATGCGGGAGCCCTAGTGGGCGAGAGGCACGTTGCACAATGGCTGGCACCACTTCCCTTGTCTGTGAAGTGGGAGTGCTGATGTCTACCTCATAGAGCTGGGGCGCTCTCCAAAACGTGTGTCCAGTCGCCCAGCCAGTGCCTGGAACACGGGCAGCACCCAGTAACTAGTAGTGGTTGTGTTCTGCCTGTGCCGTGCTGGGCAGAGCTGAGCTGCGAAGTGTCAGGGCAGGCCCCCCGCCTGTCTCCTTGAGGCGGTCGAGTGTTGTCGAGGTTCAGGCATGGATTCCGGGGTCACACAGCCAGGGCTGAGTCTGGCCCTGTCGCTTACAAGATGTGACCCTGGGCAAGTTACTTAACCCTCTTTGTGCCTCAGTTTCCTCATCTTTAAAGAGGGATGGTGATAGTACCTTCCTCACAGGGTTACTATAAGAATTAAATGAGCTAATAATATAAGGTGCTTGGAACTGTGCCTGGCAGAGAGGAGCTACTATTTGTTAGCCCTTCTGGAGAAACCTTCCACCTGTCCCCTTTAGGTCTTTTTGCCAGCGTAGCAGCTCACCAGCTGGAGCTTCTCAGGAGGAGATGCAAGTGAGAAGTAAGGTTGGAGCTCAGTGCTGAGTGTGTTAACCGGGGTCAGAACTGACGGGTCCCATGCAGCTTCCTCCCCGTTGGCCTTGGGGTTCGCCGCCTCCTTCTCCAGGTGTTTCTCAGCGTGATAATTCAGTTTGCTTAGTGCTGGTGAACAGGTTCCTGTAGAATGACCCATTATATGTGTTTCAAGAAGTATGCAATTTCATTACACTGCCCTGACTTGTTTTTTGCTACTTCTTTCCATCATTTATTTACCTTATCCACTTGGAGGTAGTCTGTGCCTGTCATGTGTTGGACGGGAGAGGCTGAGAGGTGAATAAAGTCAACGAGGTCTCTTAGGTATGAATGGGGCGCACAGAAGCAGAGGGAACCTGCCTTGGCAGACGTCTGAGGAGGGCAGACTTCCTCCAGGAGATCCTTGGGCGGGTTTGGGAAGATGGATAAGGCAGAAGGGAAGGGCGTTCCCGACAGAAGGTGGAGCATATCCCAGGGCTTGGAGATGTGGAGTAGTCGAGAACTCGGTAGGTGGAAGAGTGTGAACTGTCTGGAAACAGGCTGGCGAGGGCCTGCTCACGAGGCCGTCGTGGATCCCACCGGGGTGGCGGAGAGTGCTGGTGAGGCTGTGGAACTCTGCTGTCTTGCTGGTGGGAACGTAAAATGGTACAAGCACTGTAGAGAACAGTCTGGCTGTTTCATATAAAGGTAAACGTACACTTATTATACGACCCAGCAATTCCACTCCCAGATATTTACTCAAGAGAAGTGAGAACCTATGTCCACAAAAAATATATTTATACAAATGGACCTATTCATAATAGCCCAAATCTGGAAACAAGCCAAATGTCCAGAACAAGTCAGTGAATAAGCACATTGTGGTTTATTCCTACAGTGGAAAACTGCGCAGCAATAAAAAGCAACAAGCTAGTGATATACAGAGCAACACGAGGAATCTCAGAAACATACTGAGTGAAAGAAGCCAGACACAAAGGCTACATATTGTATGGTTCCATTTCTAGAAGAGGCAGAACTTGTGATAGAAAGCAGACCCGAGAGGAGGAGGTGGGGAGGAGGTTGTTTGCAGGGGGCAGAGGGAACTTTTGGGGGGGAATTTTCTATGTCTTGATTGAGTTGGTGGTCACATCTGTGTGTGCGTGTTTTACAAAACTCATCAGAGTGTACACTTAACATGCTTGTATTTTATTGTATGTAAATTACACTTCAATAAAGCTGAAAACAATGAAGAGCTGTCTGGGTGGAAGATGGACTGGGGAAAGTGTCTTTTGAACAGAGAACCCTTTGGAGTCCACTGCAGTGGCCTAGCTGATCCTAAACAGACCCGGCATAGAGCGAGTAGAGAGCCAGATTCGGGAGTTAAATGAGTTGAAGGAAATGCTTATATTTTAAAATATAAGAAAAATTTAAAGTTTATTTTAAAATTGTTAACTTTAAATATATTATCATTTTAAGACTTTATTTTAAAGAGAGATGGAACATTGATCATATTATTTAGAAATTGTGAAAGAACGTGGCTCTGGAGTCACTAGCCTGCCTCTCTCCTCCCCTGTCTGAACACCCCCCAGTACATCGATTCTACGGACCTGGAGCCGAGCACCTTACAGGAGGAGCCTGTGCGCTACCACGAAGCCTGGCAGAAGCTCTGCAGCGCTCAGTAAGTACTCTTTTCCCTTCGGTTTCCAGGGGCTTGGGGTTGGTTTTAATGAACGAAGTGCCGTGCTTTCACGTGCCAGTAGTAGGTAATCTACTTTTCAAAATGTCTTTTAATTATTGAAAAGACTGCATATGGATCACTTAAGCCTTATGAAATACAGCTTATCAATATAGTTGAGTCTAAAGAAAATTTGTTCTAATTTTATTGATATTGTTTGCTTTATGCATCTATTGAAGCTTATTTAAAGATTTTTCAGCCCAGACATTTGATGAGCACCCATCACTAGAGTCTCATAAATTGTTTTTGGCAGCTGTTATTTATAATAGTAGAACATGAGCAAGAATTTCTAGTTCACTAGAACAGTGGAATGTTATGGAGCGACACAACTATGATTGAGACCCCAGGTCTGTGTGGCGCCCTGAGCTGTCAAGGAAAGGCCCCCTTCCTACTAGGGGAGCACTTTAAGCCAAGGGGTCAAAAAAATGTGTTTCTATTAATGTATATTAAAAATTAGGAAAGAATCCATGCCTGGGACAAATATCACACAGTGGCCGTACAACAGTTACGTATGCCATCTTCTTTTTGCTTGTCATAAGCATTTTTTTATGTTACTAAGAATAGTCTATGGTTTTATTTGCATTTTCTAAGTTCATAGTGTTTACATACAGCTCACTGGCAGTCTTCAAACCATGGTCATAGCCCAGGAGCAGAGTATATGGAGTGACTTCATGGCATCAGTGTCTTGGAAATGGCTCCCTGGGTGGTTAGTGCGAGCTGGATTGGTGGAAAGTGGGTCGCCTTGTGCTGTGCTCTCTTGTACAGTGGAGTGCTGGTTCCAGGGGGATTTGGTGTTCGAGGGACAGAAGGAAAAATCCAAGCAATCGCCTGGGCTCGGAAGCAGAAGAAGCCTTTTTTGGGTAAGGAGTACGAAAGAGCAAGAAAAGGTGCCAAGTGGGAGCATATAAATAACACGGAGACGACCGAAACCAAACATAGATGCTGTTTTTCTAGATAGCAGCTCAAGTAGAGGCCTTTTTGGTTCTGTTTGGGAGAAATTCAAACTCTCTTTTAAAATGGAAAGTTTAAACTTGTGAGCGTGTAGATGTCGTGGGATTTTCAGAGAATGGAATATCAGTTAGAAACCTTGTCCATTTACTGAACCCAGCTGTCTGGCAGGACACGTGAGACTGTTGTACAGCCTCACTTGAACACCAGCTGACTGTGATTGCGTGAAGTGATTTTTGGGTGCTTCCTGGTGCTGTAAATTTCAGTACTTGTCAACTTGATCACTTGTAAATGAGAACTCAATGAGAGACGGTAAGAGAACTGGAATTGTTAAGTACTGAGTAGAATATTGCTTATTGCTAAAATGGAATAACTTGTAGCACCTAGAATCTTCACAGATACTTAGACCCAGTTTTTGGAATCTGATAGAGATATCAGATAAAGACAGCAGGGGCTGCTTGTTTAGAGCAGGGAGTGATGAGGGTTTGTGACTGGAGTTCTGTGAACAGATAGGACACACAGTCCGTGGCAGGTGGGTGGAAGCGTGCAATGCCGCCTGTCACGGGGCTTCATCTGTGTTTCCCTCCCCCGTCCAGGTGTGTGCCTGGGAATGCAGTTGGCGGTGGTTGAATTTGCAAGAAATGTGCTGGGATGGCAAGGTACGTGTCTATTTAAAAACTTGTTAAATTCTTGCTTAAACGTTCCTGGAGGACGTGGAGCCTAGTGCCTCCTGGGCGACTGGGAGCCATGGAGGAGGACAGCCTGGTCTCTCGGCACCTCGAGGCACAGTGAGGGGAGCTGCCGTGTTTGTTGGGGGCAGCCCAGCTCCTCCAGGCGGACCACAGGAAGGCGGGCGCCAGCTGAGCGAGCCGCCCCGGCTCTGCCTGTGTTTCCCCCTCTGGAGAGCCTCGGCCCCCATCACACGGCCACCATCCCTGAGCTGGTGCCCAGTGGGAGAACTGGCCCGTGTGAGGCTGTGCGACTGTTATGGACTTGGGCTCTGGAGCTGAGCAGACCTGTGGTCTAATTCTGACTTTTATCACTGACTGGGTGATTTTAAGCAAGTTACTTAGCCTTTCTGGGCCTCTATTTCTTCCGTGAAAGGGGGTAATAATTGTATAAGTATTAAATGATATAGTGCATGTAAATAGTCCCAGCACAGTGCCTGGCAAATAGGAAATGCTCAAGAATATTGGCTCTGTGCCTAACTATCTATCTATTACTGTGTCCAGACCACCCCAAAACACAGTGGCTCCCAACAACCATAGTTTGTTATTTCTCAGTATTCTGTGGGTTGACTGGACTCGGCTCGGTGGTTTTCTGCTCCATGCAGTGTATCTGAGGTCACCCTGCCCTGCGTTCAGCTCTGCCTGGTGCGGACATCGAGAGGGTCTCTCCACGTGGCAGCCCATCATTCAGTAATTCAGCCTGAGCTTGCTCACAGCATGGTGACCACCAGGCTTCCAAAAAAAGCCCACTTTTTTTCCAAAAAAAAAAGCCCACTGTGTAAATACCAGTGAAGCTTGCTAATGTCCCATGGCCACGCCCACAGTCTGTGGGGGAGGGGGCCACACACGGTGTGAATATGGGGGTGCCGTTCGCTGGAGCCACCGATGGAAGAGTCGGCCACTGCCCCTCTATTTTCTGTAGCCCAGAGGACAAATACTAGGTTTTCATAAAAACCTTATAAGTTCTAAGAAAAATAAACAAAGTAACCTGAAAGAATGTGAAAATCTGGCTTTACAAAGTACAGGCGATTCTTCTGTGGCCAGCTTGCTGTTAGGACTGGGTTCATTTCACATTTTTTTCTGAGAGGCTACTTCACAATAACCCAGAGGGGACAGTAGGTCCGTTTTAGTTCTGGCTTCTGAGCTCCTGGATGGTCCTGTGTTACCACCCACCACCCAGAGCTGGCCCTCTGGGCACCCTGAACCCTTCCACAGCCATGACCTCCCGCTGCCCACTCAGGGCACCAGGGGGTGTCAGTGACCTGGTGATGACCTTACCTTTAGTCGAGACCCACCCTGGTCTAGGCCCAGGAGGGGACAGTACCTAGCATTTCACACAGAAAGACCCAGCCACGCAGTACCAGGAGCTCGGTTCTTTTAGTCTTGAGTGGTTTTGCTTATGGTTAGACTGTAAATTCAGTAAAGGATAGAAAGGTTATTTCGGTTTTGAAAATCAGTTAATTTGTGATTTATCTATTGAGTGAGGCAGTTGCATAGGGCATGTATAAGATGCTGGGGATGAGAGAAATGTAGAAGAAATAATACTTGCCCATCTTGGATGGATACAGTCTGCAACGAAAAGTGAAACAATGGAGACGACAGTGTAAGAACTGTCGGGATGCCTTATCTACAGGAAGGTGATTGGGTTACATCGTTGGTTTTGACTTCCCCATTCTGTGCAGCGTGACTTCTAGAGAGTTAGCTTTAATGGAAAAAATTTACCTGTGTTTGTGGGTTGGGTATTTTATATCTTAAAAATGTTATCCCAAGTTTTTGTTCTCATCACTGAATAACTTGGAGCTTAGGAATGAAACTTTTAAATAACCAGTTTTGTTTGTAACTGTTTTTATAACATGAGTACTTTGACTTTTCAGATGCCAATTCTACAGAGTTTGACCCTGAGACCAGTCATCCCGTGGTGAGTCCAGTGATTGAACCTCCCCAGGGCTTAGAAAGGTGTGGAAGGGGTGTTTTGAGAGTGATGGACGGTCGGAGACAGGAAATGAGACCACTGGGTCCTTCCCGAAGAACGCTGAGGCCCTGCACTTTCAGACCTGCTGGATAGGAAGAGCTTTCATTCTTCATTGTGAATTTCTCACTGTTCCCAGTTTGCCACATAAAGTTTTTAAGACAGGTACCACCCCAGCCATCTAGGAGGATCCTGATTAAAACAGTTCTCCATCCCGCTCCCCTTAGCTCCCAGAAGCACTGTATAGCAGTACTGGTAGGAAACACTTACATAGGTACTTGTTGTATGCTGGGCACTGTTCTCACCACTTTATATATATTAATTCATTTAATCCCCAACAACCCTGGGAGGTGGGCATATTATTAAGGAGCTGTTGGAATATAGTATTGATTTGTTTCACGGTAACCAGAGCTTTTCAAGGCCAGCATACCTCGTGTTATATCTCCTGCTGGAGGAATGTGGCTCGGGGAGGGACAGTGCCTTTATTTATCTTTGAATCCCCAGCCCCGGGGCAACGGGCCTGTTCTTGGTACTGAGGACCCTGTGATAAACAAGATGGACAAGGCATTTAATCTTGATCTCAGGGCACTTAAACAGCATCAATATGTTTGTTGACTTGAAATTGAACTTTGCTAATACTAAGACTTCAGGAGGAGAAGAGCAAAGGTTTTGAGGTGTGGAACCTCGGGGGTGTGGAGAGCACGGGACTGGGCAGTGGGCTGGACTGTCATGGCTGGGTGCCTGGGCCACTCTCTCCATAGACGTTCGCTGAGCTCCCACTGGGACATGGTGGACCCTAGCTGAGCATCTCTTTCCTTTGAGCAGCTCCTGGGTCTAGTAGAGGAGACGTGTTATCACATATCTAGTGTTGTATCCATACTGCTGTGTTAGTCTTTATTAGAACGTGCAGCCCGTTAGCACCTATGATCCAAAGTGCTGGGGGCAGGAATGGCCAAGGGAGGGAGCAGCTGTCTGGTCCTGCAGCTCATGAGGACCCTGCCCAATAAAGGATTAAAAATGATTATTGGGAAGCATTTTCCACTGTGACAAAACATCTCTTGTAAGGAAAGGCTGGGGAATCAGCCTGTACACAGGCTTGTTTCATTCAGAGCAGGTGGTCTGTCTCCTAACAGAGGCAGAGTTTGGTAGTGCATGTTTGTTTTTTAAACATCTCCAGGTCATAGACATGCCAGAACACAATCCTGGGCAGATGGGCGGAACCATGAGGCTGGGCAAGAGGAGAACCCTGTTCCAGACCAAGAACTCGGTCATGAGTAAGAGCTGCCTTCCACAGGCCTGGCCTTCGGCCCGGCACATCCAGGACGCGTGTCTTGGGGTGGTGCTGTGGCTCCAGAAGGCCAGGCTGGCATTTTTTATTTTGTTCTTGGTTTTGAAGTTCTTTTTTTCCCTTCCTAGTCATGCTCTTTTAGGACAGACTGTAATAGCCAAAGCAGCAGTGTGGGTCTAGAAAGGTCACAGGCAGTGCAGTCCAGGACCTGGGGACCGTGGGTGTGGACGACTCACCACAGTAAGGCAGTTCGGTGAAATCCATTGTAGTCTGTTCTTTTCCTCTACTGTTAGGTTGAACTGTATGAAATTGCCAGTGTTGGCAATTTTTGTCCCATAAAAAAAGCAGTTTCATACAGGTCAACCTAAATAGATTTTATTCTAAAAGTACTAATAGGTGCTTAAAGATTTATAGAAAATTTGGGGAGGAAAATATTGAAGAAAATTACTCTGTTGGATTTTATTCTTTTGCCCACTGTGGGAAAATTCTGTCTTTAGTAGCAGGGGCACCCTGTGTCTGTCTGGGGGTGTGGTCACAGCACAGTTTGAGCCACTTGAGTGGTGATCTTCAGATTTTCCAACTCGAACGTTCTGTGGATTTGGGGATCTCACCCGGCAGCCGCCATGGGTCAGGAAAGCAGCCCGTTTGCAAATGCAGCCCTTGTTCAGGGGAGCCAGCAGTGCTCAGGAGCTGTGATGATGGTGCCGGCCCCAAGGGTCGTCCTGTAGCTCTCAGGACGTCTTTCTCAGGGCTTCGGCTGTTTGGTACATCTGGATTTGTCTTCCCAGGCGGTTTCCAGCAGGAAAGTGCTCGTACCTTGGTGATCACGTGTTGGTGGGGGTTAGTGCAAGTCTGTCTGTTACAGTTTTCCTTGGTGTGGTCAAAGAGTCAAAGACAAGATTTAGTCTAAACTGCTCTACCATGAGCAGGTGGCTGTGGTGGCAGGAGAATCATAGAAGTAACTTTCAAAAGGCCTGGCTGTGGAGACGATACAGAGGCAAGTGGGAAGCAGAAGGTGGCTGTGAATAGATTCAGAAGTCTTGACATCAGCCTGCCTCTTTTGTCAGGGAAACTCTATGGGGACCCAGATTACTTGGAAGAAAGGCACCGCCACAGATTTGAGGTGAGGATTGAGCTCTGGGACCTTTAAAATATTCTCCTTTCTGTCACTCTGGAAACACCATAAGCAGAGAGCCCAGCACAATTACTCTTCATGCTTCAACAGGTGAATCCAGTCTTGAAAAAGTGTTTGGAAGATCAAGGCTTGAAGTTTGTTGGCCAAGATGTTGGAGGAGAGAGAATGGAAATCGTGGAGTTGGAAGGTGATTACTTGGGCAGTTGTATTTAATGGAAAACTTAGGAAGGTTTTCTTGGCGTGTGGGAAAATATAAAAATATTAGTGTTGCCCTTGCCCTAACAATTGGGAGCAGCACTGCCTTGTGGGGGGCAGGGGTCTTGGAGAACGAGGTGTCTGGAGCCCTGGGAAGCTCATTCTTGCGCCTGGGACTTGGTACTTAAGCCCCACTTCTGATCTAACGTGACCTGCGTGACTCCGTCCTGTGGAAGTCCGGGGCTGGGGGAGCTGGGGACAGGAACCGGGAGAGGAGGCCCCATCAGCCGGGAGGGTGACAGCATGCGGGGGGCGTCAGACCTCCCGTGCTTCGTGGTTACCTTTACCCAGGTTCAAATTAAGAAGCTATTGTTAAATACTTTTAGGGTCTGTGGAAGTAAGAAACATTTAACGAGAGTTTTTTCTCGTCTTTTACATTTTATGTACACATACATAATGAAGCTGTTTCTTTTACATTTCTGTTTCAGATCATCCCTTTTTTGTTGGAGTTCAGTACCATCCTGAGTTCCTGTCCAGACCTATCAAGCCTTCCCCACCATACTTTGGCCTCCTCCTGGCCTCTGTGGGGAGGCTCCCGCATTACCTCCAGAAAGGCTGCAGGCTCTCGCCCAGGTGGGTCAGGCTTCTCTCATCCTCCAGGTGGTCGGTGATTCATTATGGCGATGAGAGTGCTTCCTAGGTGCTCCTTCTCACACTGACATGCGGGTGTCCTCTCCTCCCCCAGGGTTTTCTCAGGCTGCTTTGTGCCACCCTGACCTTCCCCTGGCTTCGTCGCCAGGTCCCCCTCTCTCCAGCATCTGGGTTCTGGGATTACATTTGGCAGTTGGACCCTATGGTCCATGGAGAACTGTGGTTTTTCACGGGGTGTTGGCCACAGCCCTGGTGGATTTCATGCCCCATTGCTACCTTTATCCAGAACCAGTTAGTTACTCTGAGTTGGTGGTTAGGGTGTCAAGACTGAAGTATAAATTGAAGGTAAATCTTGTAACCAGAAGAAGAAAATCCCTCGACAGCTTCAAGCTAAATATGCAGTGTAGTAAAGGGTCTTCCTGATTTCTGCTGTGTGCAGACAAGTGTCCCTGTAGTAATGGTGGCTACAGAAACAGGGAAGTAAAACAAGTTTTTGGTGGGAGATGACGAATAAACCATCTCAATTCTACAGGGACACCTACAGTGACAGAAGTGGAAGCAGCTCCCCTGACTCTGAAATCACTGAATTGAAGTTTCCATCAATAAATCATGATTGATGATAATGTAAGTGATATTTTTAAGCTTTAGGTTTTTTGTTTGTTTTTTCAATGGTGATAACACAAGAATTGCAAGAATATCATGAAAGTTTAGTGTTGAAAATTTTTATCTGCCAGAGAATGAAAGTGGGAAGGTCAGCATGGGCATCAAATGAGTGAGGCCTCTCCAGGTTACAGTGCACCTGTCTGCCCTGTTTGGGGGACTCCCTTGAGGGGACACTAGTTACCAGGCAGTTGTCTCCTTACTGATGGCTACATTCAGGTGTCAATCTGACCAAATCTGGGAGAACTGGACTCTTAGACCCTTGTTATTTCATGTAGCCGTAAACTTAGAGATCTTGAAGGAGGTGACAGGTATGACAGCATGGTATTGGTCATTTTCGCAGAGCCTCAAGCTTTCGTCAGGAAGTGCTTTAAAGCTGATACATGCACTATACAGCACTTTTATGTTGATTGCTGCTTATTTTGGAAATCTCTTAAAATCCAAATGATTATTGAATAAACCTTGAATGTTTGTCTTTATAGTGATAGGGTTTATAAGTGATAGGGTTTATAAGTTTATAAAGTGCAGTAGGTGTGGGCACTGCCATGAATTGTATCAAGTCCTATTAAGATAACTGAGCAAACTGTCAGCAAAAACACACGTTCTGCTGGTGAGGGTATCAGAGGGGGTTATGAATATCAGTCTGGCATCTGTGGTGTCCGAAAGGAGAACCAGGGATGTGGTATGGCCCCATATGTGGGGGGTCCCGCCACAGGGAAGATGAGCTCCTGCCCGAGGCACGGGCAGGCAGCCTCCCTGAATCCTGCACACTTTGCATTCTCCACCAGTGGGCCTTCCCCCTGCACAGGTCTGGTCTAGTGGGGACACAGCCCTCCCCCCTTCTGCCTTGGTCGATGAGCCACCTGGCCTGTGATGACCTTAGCTGAGTGGGTGGGCCTGAGAAGTAGGTTCGTATCAGGAGGAGGGCATTGGTTGCTTACTCTCTGTCAAGTAAGCATTTAGCACAGATGAACTCATTAATCTTCTCCACCACATAGTTTGCTATAGGCTGTTTGCTTGTCTAAGAAACTTCCATAAAGGGAAATGAAGCTTTAATAGTAAAGGGGTAGATATTTGATCAATTATATGGAATTTCTAACTGCCTTGCTAAGTGGAGAATTTCCTTTTGGTGGCACTGTTCAGAGGCTGGGTGCTATGGAAAAAGATTGCTTGTATTGGGGCAGAGGTAGAAGTCCATGTAAAATCTTGAAAATGTATGATTCTATAGGAATGATACACTTAGCTTCTAATTATTCATCCTAGGCTCCTACATCTGGCCTTCAGTGAAAAACAGGCATAGTTTGTACCATAGCAGCTGACTATAAATTCTAACTTTCTGCTTTAACATACATCACATAATTCCTCCACTTATTTTTAAACAGGAGTGATTCTTCGACAGCCTTCGGACTTTGAGAATTTACAGCTTTGATTTTACACACAGCTTTTGACACTTCCTTTAAATTATGTTTTTATTAAGATTATTTTATTACGGGGAAAGGTATTTGGAAGACTTTGTGACTTGCATGTCCCATCCCGTGTATCGGCTCCTGCACTGTGCGCTGCCTGGTGTCTGACACTCCTTCGCGGTCCGTGAGCCTCTCAGCCGAGAAGCAGGACGCTGGGCGGGAGTAGAGGACAGACAGGGGCTGGCGGGGGGCCATCCATCACCTTGTTCTCCAGCTACCTCACATCACTGTGGATTCGAGTGTGTAGCCCGTTGCTCACCCTTGGATGCCCAAACCATTATAAAAAGTGAGCCCTGCGGACTTGGTGAGCACGGAGGGTAATTTTAGCTAGTGCTTACAACACTTGGTGCTGGTAACCTGAGGGCATTGCTTGCCACTAAGAGCAGTGAAACCAGAAACAAAGTCTCGGCCCTGCACTGTGTGGCCGCTCGGTGCCAACTGTGGCTGGTACTTGTTGTCTAAAGGGACGGTCAGTTTGTGTCACGTGAAACGGCAAGAAGTCTGCGTCCCTCTGAAGTGTGATGTTAGACTCCCTGTCCTCTGGCTGTGCTTCTCTTCCGGGGGCTGGGAAACTCCTTGCATCAAGGGGTCGCTTCAGAAAGAACAAAGAATCTTTTGGGGAAACTGCCTCTAAAACCCTCTCATGTAGACAGCTTTGCTCGAGGGGACTTCTTCCTTCCGGAATGGTGTTATGGCCGTTGAAATGCATTATGAAAAGCTATTTTCTTAATGTGATGTAATGATGGGCACAGCTGTGTGCCCACTATATTCTGCCTGGACTCCGTGCATTCTCTAACTTAAGAAATAAATAAAGCAGAACAAGACACACTTTGTAATGCTTCTTTTTCGTGGCCAGATGGAAAACGTCTGAGCCCGGTGTCAGATGTGCCTGTGTGCGGTCCCCCGAACTGTCAGTGCCAGGCTCTCCTCCAGGAGAGCAGCCTTAAGTGGATGATCTGATAGTTTAAAAACTAAGAGGGGAGCCTTTCTTTTTAATAGGAACCAGAATTTCCCCCAAACCTTTCAAATTCAGGTTCTCGGCATATGAAGATAGAGATTCAAAGAGGCACGGGTGCCGAGTACACTGCTTGATCTTGAGCAAGGGGGAATTCATTATTTACGAAGGGGCGTGGACCTGGGAGGCCAGGGAGCAGCAGACCAAAGACGTGTGTGAGCCAGCAGGACTGCTTTATCCCCCACAGCCTTCCAAGGCCAGGTCATTGTCCCGAGTGCTTTTTCCTCCAAAGTGAAATGAGCACTGTTGAATCCATGCCCCTGGTGGCATGTTGGTGATGTTTGCACCCACCACCCATGCTGTGGCAGCTGAGCACACTTCCTCATGAGCCAGCTCCTCTGCAGTCGGTCTGAGGCAGGGGCTCAGGGCTCAGGCCGGTGATCAACAGCCTGTACTCATCGACATTTGAGAAATTAGAGGTTGAGGAGAAAAATGTTTCTTTCTCACCATTTGGCCAGGCTGCTCCATCAGAGAGATCCAGAAAAGAAGTAGGCTCCCTTTTATCCTTCGACTCACTGGACCAAGGCCACCATCACTGCTGGGGCCCAGAAGCTGGTGTACCTGCCCCCTGGCCAAGAGCAGTCCAGCTGCATTTGTCTCTGTTTCTCATGGACTGAAATCAAAGAACACTTACAGAGGGCTTCATGCTTGTCTTGGTACTTTGAATGTGGCCGATTGGGTGCATTCTAACCTCTTTTCCCACCTGGTGGTCCCATCAGACAGTCGTCAATCATTTTTATAAAAGCTGTTCCCCAAACTGAGGGCTCTGACATGCCCATTGGTGACAGCCAGCGCTCCCTGCAACAGTGAGGACTTGAGTGGGTGTGGGGTGGTTTGCAAAAGTCTGGGAGGGGTCAGATGTTCCCGTCCCTGCCTTTAAGAGTGCCTCAGCTGACCAGTTGTTGAGTGCTGGCCACTTGCATAACCCTTCTAGAAAAGGGACCCCAAATGGCTTTATGGGCTTGCAAAGCCCAACCAGCTTTGCCACATGGGCTGTGACAGACAGGACCATACCAGGGATGAGGGCTGAAGCCGACACTGTACAGGAGGGTGGCCTTCCATGCCCAGTGTTGACTGACCAGTGCTCAGAGGCTTCTCCTTGGGGAGGACACCTGGCCAAGTTCCTCCAGTGTCCTTCACTTCAAGCCAGGTGACCCGGGCAAGTTCTTAGCAGTCTGGAGCAGTGCAACTGCAACACGACCTCACCCTGCCTTTGTAGAAACCGGCTATTTCCCAGTAAGAGCATTTCTGGCATGTGCCTGGCACGTGGAAGGTGCCCAGAAATGGCTCCCCTCTGACTTCTTGAGCAGCCCATCCTCTGTGCACTTCTCAAGCAGCCTCTGTAGACCTGGTTCAGGCACTGTGGTTGGGTGTCCCTGAGGAGCTCAGAGTTTGGTAATCCGTCATGAGATAGGCACCCACTGCCACATTGGGTCCCTGGAAAGAACCATTCTTGCCCCAGGTGCATGTAATTTATTAAAGAGCTTTGACCATCACAAGTCCCAGCAAGCCAGGGGTGGGGGCTGCAGGGTGGCCTGTCTGTCCTGTAACCACAGTTAGGGAATGTGCCTTGCCAGCTGTGGAGGGGCTCTCCCAAGATGATGAATTCCTTTCTGGCCGTCTAGCGGACTGGAGTCATAGACCCCAGCCTGGGCACAATGAGCATTTTAGAGAGAGGGACAGTCAGCCCTAGGATAGCTCTGGTTAAGTTTTTACAAGTTTTTTCTGAAAGTAAGGTTCCTTGGGGATTGTGCCAAGAGCAATTTCTGAGCTAAACAGACCGGGGTCTGCTCAGGATTGTAGCTGCGTGGGGACCGCCCTGTGTGTGGGCAGGGTTGTGGAAGGAGCGAGGAAGCGTGGCGAGCATTCCCATCCACCTCTGAGCAGCCCAGACGGGTTTTATTGGGAGGACTTCGGCTCAACTAGGAAACCGCTGCATCTCCCAGGCTAAGCGTGGGCTCCCCCGCCCCACCCTCGCCTGCCCGCTGGGGCCCTCACAGGACGCAGCAGGTGCAGGAGACAGGCCTGTGCCGCTGCAGCTCCTGCTGGAGCTGCTCCTTCTCCACCGTCAACACCTTCACCCTCTCTTCCAGCTTGCTCAGCTCCGCCATCCACTTCTGGGGGGACATCGTGGAAGCGGATGTCTAAGCTGACATTGTCTCACACCCATGCACCCTCCACCCAGGGTTGACTGATGGAGGAAGGCAAGGCCCAGAGCGCTTGGGGGGCCTGCTTCAGGCCACTGGGCACCACATTGACAGTGCTAGGTGGGGAAGCCGGGTCCCCGGGCCATGCCACCATCCCTGACCAAGTCAGCCCTGGGGTCTTGAGGGAAGCCGCCTGACCTGAGGGTTCTGCCAGCATCCCTTGCCCTGGGATGACCCGTCCTCACAGCCTCCTCAAGTACCAGGGGCAGGCTCAGGTTGGCAGCCCCCCACCACATCCTTCCCTCTCCATCAGCCCCTTACCCTCCTCTGCTTTTCTGCCACCTGATGTTTCCCTCTTGAAAAGGCTTTTCCTTGGGACTCTGTCCAGCACCCGTATCTTAAGTGTGTCCCCCAAGATGCAGTACACAGTCCTCAGGGTTGTCTTGAAACTTCTCAATATTCCACTCTTCGCGGCTCCCCCAGCCACACAACAGTGGAATACAGGATATAGTGGGGTTATTTCAATCCAGCCCCTCCAGTGTACTCATGGGGTGATGGAGGACCAGCAGAAACCTGATGGCTTGCCCAGGACTGCTCAGTGAGTGGCTGAAGGGGCCCAGGGCCAGCTTGTCTCCCACCCCACCCAACAAGGCCTCGGCCACTTACCTGCCTGCACCACTCCTGGATGGCACAGACGGACAGTGGGCCCTGGGTGCTCCCGTCCCGCCGCAGGAAGACCTCCCCCTGGTCTGTCTCATAAAGCTGCAGCTCGGCCTGGGCCTTGGGGGCGTGCACGCTCAGGCGGATCACCTTGGTAAGGGCAGCAGCAGCTGTGGCGGGCGCTGCACTGGACAGTTTGCAGCCCAAATCCTGCCTTGCTTGCTGCTGAGGGCAGCCTGGCGGGGCTGGAGGCAGGGCTGTTTCCAATGCTTCTCCAGTCTCTCTTATCCCCAACTCCCCTTCGCCACCACCCCCGCCCAGCGCCGCTCAGCAGAGTAGATGTAGGCCATCGTGTGTAGAGTGATGACATGATGGATGACAAAACAGACCCAGAGACCTTCCTGTCCCACAGCTCACCTTGAGGGGGGTGCTGGAGGCAGAGGTGCTGACCACGGGGATGAAGGTGAGTGTGTAGGCGTGGGGGAAGACCTGGGGCTTGAAGCCCTGCAGGATGGAGTCCACCAGCAGGCGCACGCGGTCCTCATCATGGTGGCTGCAGCGGATGCCCTGCACCAGGCCGCTGTCCTCCACGCCCACGAACAGGCTGCCGCCCTCGCTGTTAAGGAAGGCGCACACGTAGCGCCGCAGGTGGTGCTTGAAGGCCAGGCTTAGGTACTCGCCACCGCCCCGCTTAAACTCCACATTGCGCGTCTCGCTGCCCAGGAAGGTGCCCTGGAAGAGCCGCTCCTGGCCCAGGATCTCCTGGTGCACGATGGCGCTGTCAGAGCGTGCACCACTGGGCCGGCCCCAGGAACTCCGCCACCGCTGGGCCAGGGCCTGGGTGGGAGGGGTGTCAGTGAGCCGGGCTGGTGGGAAGCTGGAGCCTGGGCTGGGGCCAGGGCTTGGGCCACCGTCCTCCTCCTGCTGGGGTGAGGGACAAGAGTTGGAAGCCTCAACCTTGGCGGCGACAGGGACAGACTGCCAGAGCCCCACCTCCACCCGCTGGGGCCCAGCCCACTCGGGCATCCTGATGTCTCCGCCCAAGCGGAGGGGGTCTAATTCTGCCCACCACCATGCAACCAATGCAGGAAACCCTGCTGGGTCAAGGGTTTGAAGCAGCCACAGCTCTTTCCCCGCTGGGCTGCCCTCTTCCCAGGTGGACAATGGGACGCATCGTGGCTAAGAAGAGCTGTCCTACCCAAGGTTGGGGGCTGGGACACCTGTGGGCCAAACTCTTCCCACTTGGGTTGTGGGCCTATCCTCCCACAGAGGATAGGCCTCTGAAGCCCAGGACTGGATCATTCCAGGAGTCATCTCAGTGCCCTGAGGTCCCCTGTGACAGAGCTTCAGATCTCTGGATTGAGAGGGGCTCCCAGAGACCCCACACTATTCCTGAGCTCACTGAAACCCTTGCCCATCGCTTTTGGGACCACTGACCAGTCCTCCTGAATCTCAGCTTTCCTCCGGCCTCCTGAGTCCCTTCCATGGTTTCTGCTCTGTTCAAGGGCTCTGGGCATGAGCATGCTCATGGCCACTTCTCTAGTCTGGGCCTCATCAGTCAGCCCCTCACTGGACTCCCTGCCTCCAGGCTCTCCCTGTCCCATCCACCCTCCTCCTCCTCCTCCTCCTCACTGACCCTAGATGCAAGTCAGATTGTCACTCCTCCCTTACTGGGTTCTCTGCTGCCTTCCCTGGCTCCCTGCTGCCTTCAAGTCTCTGGAAGCGGCTTCCAGGGCTGAGAGCTCAGTGTGCACTGAGGCATGGCGATGAGGGGCACATGCCTACCCACCCTGCAGCTCCAAGAGAAGACAAATTTATCAGAAGCATGAGAAAACTGTCATACAAACGTGAAATCAGGCTCACAGGCCTTGAAATGTAAGTCACAGAGCTGTTTAGTTCTGCAACAATTTACACATCATGGCGTTTTCACCCCAAGAGAAAAGGAAAACCAAGATCACCTGTCTCGAGTGTCCTACCACCACCTTGGTGACTTCACTGCTCCCTCCGCCCCATAAAGGCCAGCTTTTTGGTGCTCTGCCTTGGTCTCATAGCCTGGGTGGCCTGGTCCCTGCCCTCTGGCCCAGCTTTCTTCCTTAGTTCCTCTGCAGCTCCAGGGACACCAAATGGCTTGTCCTTCTACAAACGTAACATTCTCCCTCACCCCCGTTCCTTTGTACATGCCATGTCCCTTTCCCTGGAATGTCCTTCCCCTGAGTGCCTGTCCCTAAGTCCCAGCCTGCATTTCACTTCCCCTGTGAATTTGTCCCCAGAGAGCAGTGAGGACCCTCCTGTCTTCCCACAGCTCCAGGTGGCCACCTCGCAGCTTTGTAACTGGCTGTGTCTGGCTGTGCCCATAGACGGAAGGCCCTTGAGGGCAGGGCCAAGCCTTTACTGTCCACTTTACTGCCAGGCACAGAGCGGGCATTGGTGTTTGTCAACAAATGAATGTGGTAGACCAAGAGAAAATTGGGGCCCCTGAGTATCCTAAGGCCTGCACTGGCCAGGCCCAGAGACTGGGCTGCAGAAGGACCCAGGGAGGAGTTCCACACTCCGGCCTTTCTTCACATGCTTCCACGCTGGAGGCAAACTGTTAGTCAGTGTCCCTCTGGGAGTAAGCTGGCAGTGCCAGCTTCAGGCCATGGTCATTTGAGTAGCAGCCCCCAAGTGTGCAGATTTGTCTCTGGTTCCTCAAAGACACTCTCCACCCCCACCCAGCACAGGCCATCCACACCCAGGCCTCTCCCCTGGTGAGGCTCTGGGGCCCGTAGGCCTGGTGGTTCCAGGAATGCCTCACTTACCTCTTTGTGGGTTGAGGGCCCTCGGCCCTTACCCAACACCAGCTCCTTCCCGCGGGCCACCAGCTCCTTGAGGATCTGGTGCTCTGCCAAGGCTGCTTGCAGGCGCCTGGGGAGGGAGGCCAGGGTGTCCTCATGGGTGGCCACTTGCACCAGTGCATAGGCCTTCCGTGGCCGCCTCACCACCTCAATGTGCTCCCGCGCCACCGGCAGCTCCAGCCGCTCCAGGGTGTCTCGCAGCAGGCAGGCAAGCACGGGCACTGAGAACTGGGGGTTCAGGTGGCCCACATAGAGAATATGTGTGCTGGGAGCCGCCTCAAGGCCTGAGTGCTCAGGCAGGGCCTCTTCTGAGGGGGGTTGCTGCAAGTGCTGCTTGCCTGGGGGCTCCATGAGGGCTCCTGCACCTGTGTTTGTGGTGATCTCTTCCTGGGGGTCTCTGGAGGGGTGTCCCTCGGAAGGGCTTCTAGGATTCCTCATCGCTGGCTGTTCCTCTCAGGCCCCAGGCTCTCAGCTTGGCCCAGGGCCTCCAAGGGGACTCAAGTGGTGCCAAGGCTCCTGGGAGGTTCACAGATTGACAGGGGCTGGGCAGGGCCAGAGAGAGAGAGAGGCAGGGTAGAGGGCCAGCAAGAAGAGGCCTGCCACCCCTCCAAGGCCTAGGACAGGAAAGAGGAGAGTCAGCCAGGGCTGAGCCAGAGAACAGAGCACATGAGCCTGCCCCTCATTCCACAAGGGAAGACTGAGGGGATCTGCTCAAAGAGAGGAAGAAGGGACTAGAACTCAGTTCTCTTGAGGGCCCACCATATCCTTTCATTGGCCCCAGCGTCCTGTCTTTCCTCCCCAATCCACAGGCTGCGGCCTCCTAGGTGCCCTCAGGGTTTCCTGCCCACCACAGATTACCGCTGCCTCTAGGCACCACAGAAACCTTCTTAAGGGGCCTTTGGAGAAGAGGCCTTAACCCAGGGCTCTGAGGCCTCGCTGCAGCCCCACTGCTGCTTCTCCTCGCCTGGTCTGAGCCTGATGTGAGCCCAGTAGAGGCTCTGAAACAGTCAGGGCTAGGGCAGAGGGTTTTAGGGCAGAGGTTCTTATGCTCTGGGTACACTGAGGAAAGCTAGGGCCCCTCCCCAGAAAAACGGCCTTTGCACATATATATATAATCTGAGGAGGCTCATGGGCCTTTCTTAAGAACTGCCAGTCTAGACTGAATCCTCTGGCTTGGGTCCAGAGAGCAGAAGTGAGGAGAGGCAGAATGAGGGTCAGAGCTGAGACCCTTGCGTACCCCCACTCCACCTCCCACCAAGCCAGGGGCTTCCCTCCTGAGCTGTGCACACACGTGCACACACCAGCCCCTCCACTCACCCCCACACACCCAGCCTCTGGTCTGTGTGGCAGGTACCACTGGGCCGCATCTTTTCAGATTGGATCCTCGAGGCAGTCAGGGCCTGTGGGCCACCACGGCTGGGGTGGGGGCATTCAGGGCAAACAGGAATAGGAGAAAAACCTATGACCCTCATGGCCTGATGGTTCCTGGGGGCGTGTGGGAGGTGCCAGCCCTGAGCTCCCGCAGCCCCTTGACCCCTGGACAGCAGCTCCAAGGGCACTTAGGGGCTGGGTACAGGGCAAGGAGAACCAGGGCTGTAGGAATTGGGCGGGGCCTGTGCAACTACCTCTGTGAGCTCACGAGAGTCAACAATGCCTTCCTGGCCAGGCTCAGGCAGGCAGGGTTGGGAAGTCAAGCAGGAAAACTCCTCCCCTACCCCCACCCCCACCCCCACCCCCACCCCCACCGTAAACAGATATAGCTGTAAACAGATACACCAAGCAGCTTGGCCGTGGGGCTCCCTCTTGGCAGCTCCCAGAATCCAGACATACTTCCTCCCTCTGTAACATCTCCCTAGGCCCCAGAGTCCACACAGGTCCCCTGGTGCCACAAGTCCCCACCTACTCCTTCAGTCACCAGTCCCAGACTCCACTGAGCACTAACAGGGCCCAGCTACTCCCGGGATGGATCGGAATGCACACAGTTGGTTCCAGGGCTCCCCAGGAACCAACTTGGTTCCAGGTCCTTCTTTATGCCAGAGACAGAGGTTGCTGTCCAGAAAAGCCCTGAAAAGTAGTCAAGCATTGCCATCTCTTTTGAAGGACAGGCTGTCACCTACTGTTTGACAAGGACCAAGACATGGTGATATATAGCCTTTATTAATACAGAAATCTGTTCTTGGGTGGGTGGGTGGGGCTTTGATAGTGCTTTTCATTATGCAGATATAGGCAGCACTTTCCCACACTGCTTCTGGAAGTCCTGATTGGGGGCAGGGAGGGTAGAGTTGAAAGGCAGATGCTTCAGACAGGGGAAGCTGTTTGACAGTGTTGAAAAGGCTGCCTTCCTTCTCTGAGCAGCCATTCTGAAGATGTTAATGAATTCTTGTTTCCCTTAGGGACCGAGGCAGAAGCTTGGGTGGGGAACTTGAGAAGGAGACTACGGTGTGGGGGAAGGAAGAGGCCCCGCCCTAGGCCCCACCTGGTGGCAGTGTGAGGCTCTGGGGAGAGCCTGTCAGGTAGCTGCCCCCTGTCCACCCTCAGCCAGGGCTGCCCCATGTCTGCATCCACCGCTCTGAGAGCTACGGAATGATGGCTCAGCCCTCCACGCTTCCCCCTCTTCTACTTCAGGCCTTTCTAGACTCTGCCATCAAGCACTGCTCTCACAGCAACTGTACAACTGGGCTATAGCTGTTTTAGACGGTTAACTCTAGTCCAGTTGAGTTGTGCAGCAACAAACAGCTGGCCAGGAGGCGCCCTGACAAATGAAACATATGAACACAACCAGAGAACATAACATACTTCACTAGAGGCCTTGCTGTCAGGCAGCTGTTCTGCAGGAAATTTGCCAAACTGATTTGAGTGCCAACACTTTCCTCACTCTTACTGGAAGTCTCTTTAAACCATCGCATGACATATTTCCCTGGGATCCTTAATAACCTCATGTGAGCTGAACAGCAGTTCCCCTTTTTTCAGGGGTCCTTTGTAGGCAGCTGGGGCGGTGGCAGACATGAGTGCAGCACTGTGGGATAAGCAGCCCCTTTTAATCCTCTTGCTGGATGTCTGTGAGCTTATTGACAAACCCCACTTGGCAATGGAGAAAAAAAACTCTTGAATTTAAAGTTAATGTGAGCTGGGCCCAAAGAGGAGGGGCATAAGGAGGCTGTGGATATGGCTCTTTTCATGTTATTTGGAGAGTGTCTGCTTGGTGGTCCCCATGGCCACGATCCCTAAAACCACATCAAGGATGGGTGTCTGTGCTAATTGCCCAGGCAGGCCAGCTAAGGGGCAGTGGGACGGGGCAGGGACAAGAACTGAGCTCAGCCATTATGTGGGAGAGGACAGGATGTCAGAAGAGCAAACTCTGGAACTTAGGGGACGAGTAGTGTGGACTTGGCCGTCTGGACTCCATGGCACTCCAGTCTGTCTTGTGCCCTCCCCTTGCACACCAGCCACCACCTGTTGATTCCCACCTGACCTTTGACAGCGGCCAGCCCCAGCCACCCACAGGTATCTCAGGCCCAGTGTCTGTACACTGGGACTTGTTGGCTGCTGGTCCCTGGAAGCATCTGCAGCAGCTTTGTGTCGAAGGCCAGGCACGAACACACAGTTCTGATGCTTAGCTGTGACGGTCAGCCCTTGGGCTGGAGGTTCCAGCTGTGGAGCTTCCCTGATAGAATGGGGTGACTTGGGGGGAGTATTTGGGTAAAGAGGCTGCAAAAAGCTGAGGAACGATGAGAGGAGGAGTGTCTGGACTCTCCTAGGCAAGAAGGATTTCCATGTTTTTAGCTTTGGTTGCAAGGAGGGGCGAGTCACCTTCTGTCTCTTCCTGAGGAGGGATTGTGGCATCCGGTGTGAGGCTGGAAACAGTGTGTCCAAGTGGCCCACTAGTGCCACAGCCCAGAGAAAGACTTCAGATTATTCCAGAGATGCCAAAGATGAGTGCTGTGGACAATCCTGCTCAGGACTAATGGCCAGGACAATGGAGACAGAGTGGAGAGGTGACATGGACTGCATGGCCAAGCAGGCAGGGAGGGGATACAGATGGAGAGGGGCAGAGGGTTCCTCATGGCTTCAGCCCTAAGCAGAGCCTGGACTCCAGTTCCTCCTGAAGTGCTGGGTTTTTTCCTCCTAACGTTCCTCAGCATGGGAGCAAACGTCCTCTTCCTGTCAGTGTTGAGGGTAGGCACATGAAGCTGGGCCAGGAGGCCCCTGTCCCCAGCCCCACTTTCCCATATGCTTTGCCACTTCATGGGCGGCTAGACTGTTGGGGTCAATGGAGTGGGCTCAACTGCATGGCAGCATGTGTGTGTGGGCCTGCCGGAGGCCACTGCAGCTTCTCTGGACAACCCTGGTCACTATTAGGAGGCTTGGCTTTGTGAAATAATTTCAAAAGTTGGGTTTTTGTTTGTTTGTTCTGTTTTCTTTAATAACATTCAATTCCGACCCCAGAGGATAGGGCAGTGTGAGTGAAGGGGTCATAGATCCTCTCCCCTCCTGTAGAATTTGACATGTAGTTACACCTTGCTAGTTTTGTTCCCTTGGAAACCAGATAAAAATGGAATGTCAGCTGTTTCAAGGCAACATTACTTATGGTAAAATGACCCGTAATTGTAAATTATCTGTACTTGGAGTTCTGTGTATGAACTATAAACATCTGCTAAAAAGCCACAGCTTTGGGCTTCCTGAGTGCAGTCACTCAATTGGGCATGTCCCTTGCAGGGACCCTGGAAGTTACGCCTATGGAGCTGTTATGCCTGTGGAACTAGGGAGTTATTGGCTCCCCTGGGGCATGATGCTTCTAAGCCGAGGGGAACCCCACTTCTCCCTGATATACCTCATTCCCCTTGCTCCTGAGCTGTTCCCTGGGCAACAATGGAGAATAATCCTGGATGACTGAGTTCTGCAAGGACTACCACCTGAAGAGGACTGCTTCCTGCTGTCCTGTAACAGGCTGCTTCCGGTCTGACAGCCTTCAAAGTGAATGCCATGCCCAGGGTAGCTGTGGGAGTCAAGAGTCTGAATGGTTAGTAGGATCTAAGACCATGGCCCCTGGTGGGTGCTGCAGGCAGTATGATGTACCCCTTATTAGCTTGGAGTTTGGGGCAAGTAACTTAACCTCTCTAAGCTTTAGTTTCCCCACCTGTAAAATGGGGGGAACGTGGTAGTTATCCTAGAGGGATGCAGTGAGGTTTCAAATGAGATAATGTACATGAACTGCTTAGCACAAGACGCCCTCAATCAATGTTCCTTGGTAAGCTGTTTTTTTTTTTTTTTTAATTTTATTTATTTATTTTTTTTCCCCCAAAGCCCCAGTAGATAGTTGTATGTCATAGCTGCACATCCTTCTGGTTGCTGTATGTGGGACGCGGACTCAGCATGGCCGGAGAAGCGGTGCGTCGGTGCACGCCCGGGATGTGAACCCGGGCCACCAGCAGCAGAGCGCACGCACTTAACTGCTAAGCCACGGGGCCAGCCCAGCTGTATGCTTTTGATGACAGGGGGCAAAGTGGGGCAGGTGCCACTTTGCTTCTCAAGGCCCAGCCTTGCAGCACGTCCAGCCTGCCTACACACGCTGGTGTCACCTTCTCCCTGTGTCTCTTGGGTGAGGGTCACATCCAGAAGTTCACCATCAGGGTTCAGTAAGGCCCTCTTTGGGAGTACCCTGAGTGAACAGCACAGCCTACCATCCCCCAATGTCTAGGAGTCTGTGGAAAACAGAGGCCTACTCTGGTTTGGCAGCCCTGACTCTGACTGCTCCACGGGGACCACATTTGAACCTCACAGTGGCTGAGTGGAAAAGACGTTCTAAGTTAGTCACAATGTCAGAACTAGTCACTGGTGAGAGCTTGTAGGCAAGCCTCAGAAGTCTCCTCATCCAAACCCCTCAGTGCCAGATGGGCCCAAAGGGAAATAACTGACCCACAGTGTCAAAGCAAACAGCTGGACTGGCTGGAACCTCGGTCTTGGCCTTGGCATCAGATTATTTGGCTTCAAATGCCTACTTTGGCACTTCCTGGCTATGTGATCTGAGCTTAAGTTTCGTCATTTATAAAATGGGTTTGTTGTCAAGACTAAATGAGATAACTCTAATTCATGTGGAGCAGTTTGTGGGGCACACAGTAAGTGACATAAAGGTGTTAGTTATTCTCAGGTTATAATGCACTGTGCTGCTGCCCCTTAACCTTATTCTGCGACCCCATTAGAAACAAGGACGTGTGGCCCTGGACTTGAGTACCTGGCCCCTGGTCGGGGCAAGGGGTATGATGCAGGCTAGCCTCTGGGGAATCCTCTGGGGATCATCTTGTCCAAGCTCCTCATTTTATATACGAGGAAACTAAGACCAAGAGAAGGGTACTGACCTTCCCTTTGGAGGCACAGTGATTTGGCTGTTGACTGATTAAAAAGACATTGGCATCTATATTGTTTTTTATTAACAAACAAATCGACATAAAATAAGTCCAGATGGCAGCAGGGGCAGCTGTGCTGCTGACTTGCTTAATAAGGAAGCATATGGACGTGGAGTGGGTGCAACCAGACTCAGGCCTGGAGACCCTTCCCTCCCATCTACCTTAGGGCCTTCTTGGCCTAAAATCATTGGGCCCCGCCTTCTTCCACAGCAGTTCTGGCCAGGGCAAGGAGCTGTGGTGGGGGACAGTGTGGGGCAGGGGATTCCCATTCCCAGAGATGAGGCCCAGGGCTACAAAGGGGCCCAGTGGAGGAAGAGAGTGGAAGGGGACAGGGACCCTCTCCTCCCCATGCTGAGTGATGTGGTCAAGGCTTTACGGGTCTGTCCATCCCAAAGAGCAAGTGCCCTAGAGTAACGTCCTCTGAAAAGGGGCCACGCCTCTCTGGGACCAGGGCAGGGCAGTCTCTCTCCTCCTGAAACCCAATGTCTGGAGCAAGAGAAGTATGAACTGGAGGGCTTGCCCAAGTGCCAGAGGCAATAAATTAACAATAAGAAAAGATCTTTTTTTAAAAAAGGTAGAGGTTTGCACCATGAGTTTGGACTCTGGGGATCTTGTGAGGAGAAGGCAGGAGTTGTGGGGCAATGGGGTGCCACACCAGGCCCAGCAGGTGGTAAGGGGACTGGGCACAAATATCAATTCAGGGCCCCATCTTCTGAGGCCTCAGGAGTCGGCCCCTTCCTCCATCACTTGGAAGGTGTTCAGTCTAAACTCCTGGTGAGAGGCCGGCCAGGCTTGAGAAATAAATACAGAGAGACCTCAGAGCTGAGGTAGGGCTGAGGGGAAGAGCAGCACCAGCCCTGGGCCTCACACTCTCACCTCCTCAGTCCTTCATGGAAGGACATATCATAGCAGGAGGGGTTAGTAGTGGTGGCTCCACACAGGCTCCTGGAGTCCTGAGGTGGCCCTGAACCCCAATGAGGCACCAGGAAGTGGGCTGATGGCTCTCCTTCCTGGGAGAAGACTGCCCCCATTTGCTTGAGCCCTCAGTTGTCTAGGCTGCGTCTCCCTGCTTCAGAACTTGCCCTGCTTCAGCCGGTCAATGTGGTAGGAGAGCTTGAGTGCAGGCCCCAGCTTCAGACCCATGTACTTCATCATCATGTCACTGCGCAGCAGAAGCAGGGCCTTGCCATCGATCTCCTGGGGGGGATGGAGGGAGGCGCCATCAGAAGCCTGGTTGGTCTGTCCACCCCAGGTTCACCCAGGGAAGTACCAGCAACATGGGGTCTATTGAACCTGCTGTGACACTAAAGCCTACCTATTCTCCCCACCTTCTGTCTCCAACCATCCCTCCCCCCGAAATCTACTACTGAACCCCCTGGGCTAATAAGCTCTTCATACACGTTTATACCAATTTCCTTTCTCTGCTGCCTGAGAGGCAGTTTCTCCACCCTTCCAAACCTCTGAGATGCATCAATTCCATTTCCTCCAGGAAGCCCCCCCAGTCAGTGTACTCGTCACTTATCAGAGACTGTTTTTATATTGACCCTCAATTCTGTGAGTCATCTTCCCTCCTGAGTGGCAGGGACCCTCTGTGTGAGCTAGGCACAAAGCAGGCACTAACTGAGCAGCTATGAGAGCTTCAGGCTTGATCTAAGAGCACCCTCCAAATCCACCTGGCACGAAAGATTTAAATGAGCAATGAGAGGAGCAGATCTGTTCTGAGTGACCAAAGGGCAGAAGCAGAAGGGGCTATGAGGAAGCGGGTTTGAGCCCCACATTAGGAGTATGGTCACTGCAGGAGGATCAGGAGCAATCCCTGGCCAAACAGCCAAATGGTCACTCAAACAGATGTTGGAGGCTCACAGAGGAGCAGGTAGAGGATGGGGGACTGATGAGGTTGGAGAGTTGGAGGCCACTTGGCAAGGGATGTTTTTTTTCCCTTTGGTGAGGAAGAGTGGCCCTGAGTTAACATCTGTTGCCAATCTTCCTCTTTTTGCTTAAGGAAGATTGTCCCCGAGCTAACATCTGTGCCAACCTTTCTCTATTTTGTATGTGGGATGCCGCCACAGCATGGCTTGATGAGCAATGTGTAGGTCTGTGCCTGGGATCTGAACCCATGAACCCCAGGGCTGCTGAAGCAGAGCATGTGAACTTAACTACTACACCACTGGGCTGGCCCCGCAAGGGACAATTTTTTTTTTTGGTGAGGAAGATTGTCCCTGAGCTAACATCTCTTGCCAATCTTCCTCTTTTTTGCTTGAGGAAGATTGTCCCTGAGCTAACATCTCTGCCAATCTTCCTCTATTTTGTATGTGGGACACTGCCACAGCATGGCTTGATGAATGGTGTGTAGGTCCACGCCTGGGATCCAAACCTGCAAGCCCTGAGTTGCTGAAGCGAAGTGTGCAAACTTAACCACTACACCACTGGGCCAGCTCCCGCAAGCGACTTTTTAACTTGGGCTGAGGCCCCTGATTCTCAGGCCAAGGCAGGCAGATGGGAGAGCAAGGAAAAGAGGCAAGCCTGTCCCCAGGACTGAGTCCATAGGACATACACCCAGTAGGAACGTGGCTGAATCAGATCCCAGACTACAGGAGTGAGCTAAACTCAGTGCCCAGTGAATCTGTTTAAGACCCAAGATGCTGTCTCTAAGTTTGTATGGTGTCTCTTGTGCTCAGTTTCAAAGGACCTGGAACAAATATATAGCCCATGCCCTTTAAGAGTCTACAAGTTGCAGAAGCAAGACTCCCAGCGAACACGGAAGAGGTCAGGCAGGGGCACCTACGTGTTTGCGAAAGAGGTCAGCGTGGGGTCCAAGCTGAGGATCAGCTTCCCGGACAAACTGCATCACGTCCTCAACTGTCCATGAGGAGGGGTCCTGGCCACTCAGTCGAGAGGCATCCCGGGTTTCCAGGTATCGGTCCGACCCTGCAGGACAGGAGGGCACCTGCCATAATGGGTGGAGACGCGTTTGTAACTCCCCGCCACTCTCCTTGCACGTCCCGAAGGCCCTGTGGGTGAGGCTCACAGCAGTGCCAGAGCAGAAGAACTGGAGGCAGCTAAGGGAGGGAAGGGTTTTCCACAAAGAGACTGAGGGCTTGAGATTCTCCTTAAGTCAAATCTTTCTTCTTTAAGGGTAGATCTGATTTTGTAAATGGTCAGAAGGAATTTTACATTGAGGCTGTGATTCAACCTGGACCTGAGTCAGGGGTAACAACAAGGTGAGGGGATTACTTGTGTTTAGTGGGGGGGCAGGTGGGTGAGGCTGCTTTTGCCTTGGCTCTGGGGACCATTTCTAGACAGACCTTGGGAGCAGGGCAAGATTAGAGCCAAACCCTTGGGGCCTCGGGAGAAAAAAAGTGGTGGATAACACCCTGGGCGTCTTCCAAGGCTTGGAGAATAGTTGCCCTTGCTATGGCCTAATGCAGGAGGTAGAAAAGAATTTTGCGTTGGCTGCCAGGAATCTCAGTGTTAATTTAGTACTCTGCTAAGAGCTTTTATTTCAATCTTAGCTCAAATACAGCTCTTCCCATTTCCCCTGTGGGATTTGGGATCTCTGTATTTTGATCATCACCTGCCATAGGTCTCTGGCACGTTTCATCCCCTCTGCCTGGAATGTGCCCCCTTCTCTCTCTTCAATTTCTCCTTTTCTTCTCACCAACTCCAACTTAGCTAAGCAAGAGTTGGCTTTGATGAATAAATCAAAAGCAATAAGATACATTGGAGTATATGAGGAAGGCATTTGGTTTAAAACTAATTCGGCTTGACCTTGTTTTTCCAGAAAGGCCTGATGTAGCCTGCTGAGCATGCACTGTACATCTGCTTTAAACATTTACAATGTCCCAAAGCCGAGAATGATGCCTTTAAAGATGGGGATATTGCCTCCCCCCCATATCACTATTTCTTTATAGATAAGCATTTCTTCTCAGAAACTAAGGATTAATTACTGACCTACTAAGCTCATCTCATGACCACCGATCTGCTGTGCTCATCTTGTGACCACTGACCTGCTGCACTAGCAAAGCATCTCTTGATTGCAGTAAAAGAGATATTCCTGTCCTATGTGATGGATGTTCCTTGTTCCAAGATGGTATATAATCACTCTGTTCACCTCACTTGCTTCCTTCCTTGGTGAAGGGTGCTCCTGGGCTATAGTCCTCAAAACTGGCTCATATAATAAACTTACCCCAATTTTGATTTATAGATCGATTATGGATTATCTGTGTTGACAGCTTCAAGGACCAGCTCCTTTATGAAATTTTCCTGGCCTAATACTGAAATAATTTATTTCACAAAGCATTTCATGTATCTCTTGGTTACAGCTCAATCTCTACACGTTTTCCCCCATCACATCACCCTAATAATCTATTCTCCATAAAGCAGTCAAAGCAACCTTTAAAAACTAATTGGATCATGTCAATCCCCCCTAAAAAGTCAATGCAATGGCTGCTTGTTGCACATGAAATGAAATCTGAACCCCTATGGTCTAGAAGGTACTCTATCATCTGGCCCTTTCTACCTTTGACCTCATCCCCCTCCTCCCTACTTTACTCGCCAAGCTCCAGACACGCTAGCTTTATTTCTGCTTCTTGAATAGGCTGTGCTTTTATTCTGTGACCTGCAATTTCTTCTGTCTGGAATGTCCTTTTTCCAGATCTTTGCATACCTGATTCCTTCTCAACATTTGGGGCTCATCTCAAATATCAATTCCTCAGAGAAGCCGTCCCTGATCTCCTAGTAAAAGTACTCGATTCCCTACGTAGTCACTCTCAATCCAATTGCATACTCTAGTTTTTTTTCCCCAGCACATATCACTACCTAAAATAATTTCATGCATTTATGTTTATTATTTGTCTTCTCCTCGTTTGTTCCCTGCTATGTCCTCGTGATATTGTGATTTATAAGAAACATATATACATGGTCCTCATCCCTCCTTCTGGCACAGAACTCCTAAAATCCTTGGAATTTCCTAAGTGGTGAGAGAAATGAAGGCATCTTTTGTTATTCATAACAAGCCCCTTTCAGTCACTTCAGAGTATGTTAATGAGGTGACTTGTGGAGAGCCCCTAAGGATAGGGGCTGGATGCCAGAGGAACCAACCAGGTGATGAGAGGGTTGGAACTTTCAGTCCCACCCCCAACGTCCTGGGAAGGGAGAGGGGCTGATGATTGAGTTCAGTCACCAAGGTCCAATGATCAAATCAACCATGCCTAGGTAATGAAGCCTCCATAAAAACTCAAAAGGTAGAGGTTCGGAGAGCTTCCAGGTTGGTGAACATGGAGGTACTGGGAGAGTGGTGTGCTTGGAGAGGGCATGGAAACTCCACACCTCTTCCCACATACCTTGCCCTATGCATCTCTTCCATGTGGCTGTTCTTGAGTTGTATCCTTTTATTAAAAAAACGGTAATCTAGTAAGTAAATAGTTTTCCTAAGTTCTGTGAGCCACTCTAGCAAATTAATCTAACCCGAGGAGGGGATTGTGGAAACCTCCAATTTACAGCCAGTCAGTCAGAAGCACAAGTTACAACCTGAACTTTTGACTGGCATCTGAAGCAGGGGTGCATTCTTGCGGGACTGAGCCCTTAACCTGTGGGATCTGATGCTATTTCCAGGTAGATAGTGTCAGAATTGAGTTAAATTGTAGGACACCCAGCTGGTATTGCAGAATTGCTTGGTGTGTGGAGAACCCACACATCTGGTGTCAGAGGTGAAGTAGTGTTGAATAGAGTATTGAGAGTGGGGAGACACACAAGAGGAGAGTGTTTGCCTTTTACAGTCCCCAACACATAAAAGAGTGCCTGGTCTGCCATAGCAGATGTTCAAACACGTCTGTTAAGTGAATGAATGATTATATCAAATAGTTATTTGTGTATTTTTCTGTCTCCCCCACCAGACTATGTGTGTCTTGAGGCAGGGACCTTGCCTTGCTCATTGTCTGTATCCTCACCACCCAGGAGATGTCCAGTCAGTTGACACAACTAAGTGGCAGAGCTGAAACATACCTGTGCAAGTAGAAGGGATCTACTCTTCAACTATCTCTTGCAAAGGCTAAAAATCTCCTCCCATGTTCCTTCATTTTGGGTTGGGTCCCAGGTCTAAAAGTCAAAGCACACTTTGCTTGGCCCAGCCCCTGCTCGCTGGGGAAGACACTCCAGTATATTATCTCTCAAGCATGTACTGACCAGACCACAGGAGAAGTGTCCTGGAACGAGCAGGGGTGATTAGCGCCATGGAAATTTCAGTGGCGTTTTAGAGGTGATAGCAGATAGGAAGTTGTAGAGGGCTCTGTGAGCCAGCCACTTCTCCCTGCCTTAAAAGTCCACTGTGATGCTAAGAGAGAAACCAATTGCAGAGATTATGGAGAGCAGAGAGAAGACATACACATGAATATACCTTTCTTGGACCATCTTAGCTAATTCCTCTACCCAGGAAAGCTAGGAATCTCTCTCTCTCTCTCTCACACACACACCCACACACAGTATTATACACACACACACATAATGATATTATAGTAAAAGGCGAAAGATTTATACGATCTGAAGAGAAACCAGAGTTGATATTATATATATAAACACACACACATATATTCACATATATAATATTATTATATAGTTATGTGTTTGTCTGTCAGCCTACTCCCATTAGAATATACACTCCATGAGGGCAGGCAGCAGGAACTTGCTAATTTATATGGTGGTCTGGAAAGACATCTCTGAAATGATGACATTTGAGCAAAGACATTGAGGTAGAAGAGTGATTGGCACATTTAAGGTTTAGCAGGGAGGCTAGTGCGCCGGAGTAGAGTGAATGAGGAGAAAGTGGTAGGAAGGAACATCTGAGAGGTGTGTATGTATGTGTGTGATGGGGTGGGGGATTAGGGGTGCAGATAATAGAGGACACTGTATGTCACTAAAAAATGACTGGATTTTCTGAGTGAAGGTAGATCAGTTTTGAGCAGAGTAACATAAACCAACTTACAACTAAAAGGATCACTCTCACAGTCTATGTTGATAATTGACTCTAGAGGGGCTAGGACAGAAGCAAAGGGGACCAGTTAAAAAAGACACTATAATAGTCCAGGCAAGAGATGACTGTGGCATGCACCAGGTGGTAGTGGTGAACGTGGTGGAGAGTGGTCTGATATATGAATATCATAAAGAACCTCCACCATCGTCAGCTCTTTTGTCCCTAAAATAGCCCTGGAAGGAAGTATCAATTTCAGTTTAGAGATAAGGGAACTGAGGTCCAGAGAAGTGAAGTGACTTGTCCAGGACCACACAGAAGGAGATAAGTTGGTGCCCTGTCTCCGTCTTTTCCTATCCCCATTTCTGCAGACAGACTACGCCAGGGTTCTCCTCCTCCATCCAATGGGGTTACCACAGCTGGCAGTTATTTTTCAAGGAACGCAGAGTGTCTCAGTCTGAGAACGACTGAGGCAGGTGAGGCGCATCTGTAAGAGGCCAGACTAACAAACTGATGCCTAATCATCTTGGATTAATGAAATAAGAGAGGGGATAGACTCAATATCTAAATTGAGAGAAACAATTCTAGGGCCAACCAAATAGAATCCTTTCATGGCCTTGTGAGGTTCTTCGGTGTCAAAACAGATCTGGACCATGACCTGGCCGACAGACTCACAATATATTCCAAAGGAAGAGGGGAGACGCCTGGGAGACAACAGTGACGTCTAAGGCCAGTGCCACGCGAGACAGCCTATCAACAAGCATACCTAATAGAAACAGGGCCTTGGGGAAGACAACAATAACAGTAACTCCCTCATACTTGGGAAATGATTTAGTTTCCAAAATGATCCCATTTCCTTGCTTCCATTTGATCCTTTTAACACTCTTATGAAAAGACCAGGTCGATATCACCATCTCCATTTTGCATATGAGGAACATGAAGACCTGAGAGGTGAGATGACTTACCCAAGTCTCAAGGCAGGGAATCAACTCCCAGCTCTACCTCAACTTCAGAGCTCCTCATACTCCATTTTGCTGTCTTGCTGGGGTTAGGGTTGGGGTGGGGCATCCCAGGCTTCTTCCCCTGTCTCAGCCTTCCTGAAATCTCTCTTTCCTGAGGTCACTTCTTTCCATTGCAGGCCTTGCTAACGGAGTCTTCTTATTCTTTCACACCCCATACATCCTGGGCTGGAGGAGGCTACAGTGGGGGTGTGGAGGTGGCATTCTCCTGTCTCCCACTTGTTGCTTTTGTCCTCCTATGAAAGCTCATGTTCTCCAGAGGCCAAACATGTACCCAACCATCTGCTCTTCCTGATCACTGTCATCTATAGATCTCTGGGTTTCTACCCCTTGTTACATGATGATTTTTTGGTACTTAGCTCACTACCTTCTGTTCCACCCCAATTCTTGCCATAATCCTCAGAGGCAATCCATTCAGCTTTCTTGCCTCCAGTGACCCTCACCTTTACTCTACTTCAAATACCTACTGCCAAGACCACTGTCCAGTTCTTGCCATCAACTCCACTTCAGAATTTTAACCGTCCCACTCTCGGACCTCCACCTCCCATTTTTCCAACTCTCTTGGGACTTATGTCCACTATAACCATTACATCACAAAGCTCTTTAGCACACCAAACTTACAATTTCCCCCATCCTTCAGCCTTGTCTCAGCCTTGTTTCTTTTCTACCCTGCCCAGACCCAGTGTTGATGATCTAAACTGCTTTCCCTCCAGCTCCATCGATTCCTTTACATGCTCCCCCACTCCCTGCCCCTTCTTGTTCTACTAGCTCAGCATAAAACCTTAGTTCTCAAACTATCTTTTCTCACCCCACATCTAGGTTTCTAAGAACCACAGAAGAAAACCATACTTCTTGCAAACTGGCAAACTAGTCTCCAAGCATAACTGGGCCTTTGGTGTTTCCTGCAAACCTTCTCCTTGATCCATTTCCTCGTGTCTTCTTTACGACTAGTTCAATTTTTCAGCACTCCTAAGCCCTTCCCTACTGAGCCTTCTCTCCATTCACTTACGGCCACAATCAATCTTCTCTCCAGTCTCAGAGAACAAGATGTGCCTTCTTCTGGCTTAAGACTGATTTATTTGTCTATGCCCTTGATCCCTACTTTCCCACTACCCCCAAGGCCTTACTTTCTCCTTTTTCCTATATTCTTAATTTCTTCTTCTTGGATGGCTCAAGATGTCTGCTGATAAACATGCTCAATGTACTCCCATTCCAGAAGACCTTCTTTTGAAGGTCACCATCTTTTTTTTTCTCATCAAATTCTTCTTGATATCCCCACCCACTGCAAGTCTGCCCTCACCACCCTCCACCACCACTCAAGCTGCTCTTGCTAAGCTCACCAATTACCCACTCATCAACACATCCAACAGATATTGCTCAGTCCTTATTTTACTGAACCTTTGTTGTACTCTGCTCTCCTTAAAATACTCTCTGTACCCCGGGTCATCACCATACCAAATTCTTCTGTTTTTCCTCACATTCGACTATTCCTTTGTCTCCTTGGTGGGATCTTCTTCCTGTTCCCACCTCCTGAACTTTGCTGGTCCCCAGGAATCCAATCTTTAGTCAACTGTTCTTTTCATTCTACATGTACTCCTGGAAAGTGGGTGTCATTCATCCCACAGCTTCAATTATCATCTATATGCTGATGACTCCACGACTCCTAAATATTTAACTTCGGCTCAGTCCTCTTCCTTGAGAATCAGACCTGCAGAGCCACCACCTGCTGGATATCACTTAGATGACACCTGGGATCCCTACCCTTCTCTCTCTTCTATGGTTGGTTCCTTCTCTCAGTGAATGGCACCACCACCTATCCAGCTACCCCATCTAGAAACCTGGGAGACATTCCCACTCCCTTCTTCTTCACAATCCTCAAATCTGACTAAATTTACATCATGAGTAATTTTCAAATCTATTTTCTCTTCTACAAATCTGCTACCACAGCCCTAATCAAGGCTTTTATGCCTTCTGGTCTGGCCCCCTCTAGTAACCTCCTAACTGGTCTCTCTAGTCTTGTCCTTCCTCAAATTTTTCCTCAACACAGTTGTCAATGATCTCTTGAAAACACAAACCTGTTCAGGTTTTGCCTCGAATTAAAAACCTTCAATAGCTTTGCATTGCCTACAAGATCAACTCCAAATTCCTTAACATAGCACTTAAGGTCTTCTATGATATAACCCCTGACCTTTCCAGGCTTTTCTCTTTGAAGTCACAGTATTACATCTTATGTTTCGGCAATACCAAACTGCATATAGTTCCTGGTACAATCTGTGTTAGTTCTTATCCCTTTGCCCTTGTTCATGCTGTATTCTCTTCCTGGAAAGCTCTCTCTCCCCTACCACCTCTGATATGGCCATTCATAAAGTCACCCTTTAAAGTCTCAGACAGAGCTGCTTTCTCAAGGAAGCTTCCTCTGGATACCGAGCTTGGGTTGGGTGTTCCTTCTTGCAGTTTTCATACTACACAAAGCATATCTCTGTAACTGCACTCAAGATGTTATTTTACAATTATCTGCTTAAGTGTCCGTCTTTCCCACAAGACTGTGTGAGCTCCTTGAGGACAAGCAGTGATTGATTTTTGCATCCTCATGCCAAACACAGATGGTGTTCAAATAAATGGCCAATGAAAGAATGAATGAATCCTTCCCCTGTCCCTTTGGCTCTAGGTCTCTGGCTCTCAGTTTCCGTTATTCTCAAGCCAATCCCAGAGCTTCAGTTGTCTCCTAGGTGTCTAGCCAGGCACAACAGTAAGCCCAGACCCCAGTCCCACCTCCAGGCAGGGGGCAACAAAGCTAAGTCCCTTCTGGCCTCCCAGAGCTCAGGAAGGAAGGAAAGAGTGAGGGAGGGCAGGAAGGCCAGAACTCTGGTAAGCTTACCCCTGGAGCACAGCCTGCGCACAGCTGAGGCAGTGCTCAGTGGGAGGCCACAGGATGGAAGCAGAGGCCGGTACCCAGGGGTTCGAAGATTTTGGGAGGTGCTGACGAGGTTGGTGGGATGCAAGGCAGAATCCATTGAGTCTGAATGTGGCTCCAAGGACCGGGCCAGACTATTCCCCAGGACAAAGGTTTCACCTGGAAAACAGTAAAACCAGAGTGAGAGCCAGGACTAACCTGGAAGGACTGCCAGGGCACTGCCTCCCAGGTACCTGTTTGGGTGGAGCAAGAGGCAGCAAAACAGAAAGGCCTGGGCTGGGTCTCAGGAGGCCTGTGTACCAGTCATGGTTCTGGCTCTCACTAGGTGGCCTTCGTCAAGCCTAATGCTACTCTCTGGACCTGGATCTCCTTAGAGACTCTTCCTCTTAGACTAGAGGGTCTTTGAGGTTTCTTCTGGTCTGGATGTCTTATGCTTTTTCTGGATAAGGAGAATCTTAAAAAAATAGAGCTATTCTAAGAAGAGGCTGACTTACATGTAAGATGCTACAGCAGGAAACAGAGGTGCTGGAGCAGAGATACATTTACTTAGATGAGGGCACTTTAGAAGCTGACCCTCTGCTCAGTCAGCAGGACATCTCAGAAACGCTTCTTGATGCCTGGCTAAAGGCCTGTCTGCAAAGGATCTGCTCCTATGTTCCCTCTCTCCTTTCATATGTGCCTGTTCTATAGAAACATTCCAAGGAAGCTGGGGTTGTACAGTGGTGAGAGTGTGGGCATGGAGACCAGAAACGGGGTTAGAATTTGGCTCTGCCACTCAGCAGGCAAGGTGCTTCCTCCAGAACCTCAGTCTCCTCATCTATAACATGGGAAGCCCTTTTCTTCCAAGGGGCTTATGAATATCAAAAGAGAATAGCTATGAAAGCCTCTGTAAAGGGAAACTCATTCTCACATTTCTACACCCAGGCCATGGTCCAAACCAGGTAGCAGCCCCTAATCACTGCATTACAGAACCCGAAGCAGACTCCTTCTCATGATTGGGTTCTACTCACACCAAGTCAGCTCCTTAGTCCTGGCCACAGCATTCTCTGCTTATGTGGGATGCCTTCAGTACTGGACCGTATCACTGTCCTTTGTGGTTTTTCCTAGAGATTGGGTGTTTAGATGATGCTTGGGATTCATGCAGGGCCTCTGATGCACACTAAATTCAAGCACATTGTCTGGCACACATTAAGATCTCCGTGGTAAAATGGTTTAGGATTTTAGGACTACCTTCTAATACTCACCTAAAATTGCTTGGTAATCACGGGCTTAAAGTCAAACCTAGCATGAGACAGTTATTCACCCTTAGCTTAGGGGAGTTTAACTGGTGAAGCCCTTCTCTAGAAATGGTTCTGAAGGGAGAAGTCCCTGCGACTCCAGGATATCTAAACCATATCCCACCCTCTTTCTGCGGATGAGGTTTCAGATTCCTATTTTTTATGAGATATGACTATAGCAGTGTTCCTCTTTGAGATAAGAACAGGAACCCAAACCCAAACCCAGGAAATAGGAGGCCTCGGCTCCTGCCTTTCTTGAGGTATGTGATCCCATGCAAGTTGATTGTGTTCTCTGAGTACCAGTTTCCTCGTCTGTAAAATGAGGCAAAAAATCACCCTCTGTCATGCTGAGAATATCAAATGAGAAAATGGAATGGGATGGACTTTACAAAGGTGGGAAGTTGTTATATTATTCTTCATTCAGAGTTAGAGTGGCAAACCTAAGTTCTCTGCAATAGCTCAAGAAAAAGATGAAATCTAGCTTCTGCATTTATCAGCAGGGTAGCCACACCTTTCTAGCCCTCACTTAACTGAGCAAAGACTGGGGACAGTATCACCTGCCTTATGTGAGCTAACTGACGTGAAGAATAATTATGATGATAATGCCAGGGGCTCACCAGATGCTGATGCAAATCAGTAAGTGTCTCTTCCTCTCAGCACTGCTAAGAATGGTAACTGAGATCTAGATTGTGAGTTGAGGGGTCTGAAATCCGGACTGGTGGCACCTGGACTAGGCAAGGTTAGCAAATCCTGTTGACATGTAGTAGAAAAATGAAGCATCATGCTCAAGGCTCTGGGAGGTCCTAGTCTGCTTAAAGCTGATCAAATGAGGTCCTAGCTGCCCTCAGTAGGGTAATGCCAGGATAGGCGACTGCGGTGCTTTCAAACTCTGCTCCACAGAGCCTTGGGGGTCTCCAGAGGGAGGCCAAGTGAGTAGGGCTCTCCACATAATCTTACCCTCATAAAAAAGGAGTTCTAGTGCCAAACAAAACAAACTTTGAAACCATTGGCCCAGGGGTCAGAAGTCGGGGCTGGAAGACTGGAGTTCTATTTCTGGCAGGATCATTAGTCAATGATCACTGCCTTTTTCTGCGATTGTTTGCCCATCCATAAAATGGAGACGAAAATCCTTAACCTCATAGAGTCAACGTAAATTAAACTTGCTGTTGACATGCTGGAGACATGAGAATCATGAGCATGAGAGGGAGCTCATTCATTCACTCAACAAAAATTTGTTGAACACCCTTTGTGTGCTAGCCATGATGCAAGGTATGAGGTATGCAGAGGTAAACAGACAGACAAGGACTTTGCCCTTACGCTTTTATTATCAGTGAGAAGAAGATCTTCTCTGAGTATCACATTGCAAAGCTGACCTTAAAAACTAGAGTTCCCAGTGAAGGATGACCAGGATGGTGGTGAGGAGCCTAGAAATCATGGCAAAGGAGAAAAGGTCTGGGAATATATATAATCTGGAGAAAAGTCAGAGGAGACAAATGCCCTAAGGGCAGTCATGGGAAGGGAAGAGGGCTGGAGGTAGACTTGTTCTTTTGGAAGGCAGAGAGAGGAAGAGGGGCCAGGAGTTATAAGAAGGCAAAATTTAGGGGCCGGCCTGGTGGCGCAAGCGGTTAAGTGCACGCACTGTGCTGCGGCAGCCTGAGGTTCGCCGGTTCGGATCCCAGGCGCGCACTGATGCACTGCTTGTCAAGCCATGCTGTGGTGGCGTCCCATATAAAGTAGAGGAAGATGGGCATGGATGTTAGCCCAGGGCCAGTCTTCCTTAGCAAAAAAAAAAAAAAAGAGGAGAATTGGCAGATGTTAGCTCAGGGCTGATCTTTCTCACCAAAAAAAAAAAAAAGAAGGCATATTTCAGCTCAAAAAGAAAGGTATTTTAGCAATCAGAGGTGTGCAAAAATAAAATCGATTACCAAAGGCAATAGTGAGCAATCTGTCATTAGGAGTATTTTAGCAGAGGTCAGATGACCACTCTCATCTGTTGGGCTAGACACTAGATCATCTCTAGAGTACTTTCCACTTTTGAGATGCAAGGGCTCTGTGCTCATAACCATGCTTTCATCTTCATTGGGTGAATTGAATGACCAAGAAACTAGAGCTGTGGATCTAAGAAAATTCTTACCTCAACACAGGACCCAGGGACTTGCACAGTCCTTGCACATGCTTAAGTCTGTCTCATGTTAAAAAAAAACCCTCTCTGAACCACATGTTGCATATCTTCTACTATCCTTTCATTCGACAAATACTAAATACTCACTATGTGTCAGTTAGAGTGATGGATACTGAGAATGATGAAAGAGAGAGATATTATCCCTCCCCTCATGGAACACTTAATCTAGTTCCATCTAGGAGGATGACAAAATACAAGTTGATAAAAAAATTAGAAACTATTGTAAATATTACTAAGGAAAGGAATAGGATATTCAGACAGAAAATAACAGGGGACCATTTTTAGATGAGAAGACCCTGGGAAGTCTCCCTGACAACTTGATGTTTAAGCTGTGGTCTGAAGAAGAGTCCAAGTGGAGGTGTGCCAGACAATGTGCTTGGTTTTAGGGTTCATTGGAGGCCCCAAATGAATCCAAAGCATTATCTAAACATCCACTCTCTAAGAAAAACTGCAAAGGATACAAATATGGTCAGGACCCAGCTTACCCCTTACATGCAAAGAATTCTACTGGAAAGGCTAAGAAACTGATGTGGTTGGGTAGAACCTAATCATGGGAAAGGATCTGCTGTAGGTTCCCTGGTGCAATGGCTAGGGGCTGCTGCCTGGTAGCATACAGAAAGACTTTAAGGTAGAACGCAGCTTGGAATATTCAGGGAAACTGGGGGAAAAACTGTGTAGCTAAAATGTATGGAACAAAGAGATGAGTTTGGAGAGGTAGGCAGGGGCCAGATCATGCAGGACTCGGCAAACTAAAGAAAGGCATCTGGATTTTATTATAAGTGCATTAGAATGCCACTAAAGAGTTTTAAGTGGGCAAGTGCGATAATCTAATTTATGCTTTAAGAAGAGTCTTTGGGCTATAAAATAGAAAATGGAGCAGAGAGGAAGAGAGGTAGTAAAGAGACCAGATAAGCCAGAAAGATTCTCTCATGCCAGGAGAGGGAGGATGATGGTGAAGGCAGTAGAGATAAGATGTACGTAGATTAAAGATTCATTTTGGATTTCCACTCCAGCTAAGGTGGAGTAGCAGGGACTAGATATACCCTACTGCTTGAAACAACTAAAAGAAAAGACAAAATATATGAAATGATAGTTTTCACTGGGCATCAGGTAGTGCAGAACAGTGATTCCTGAAAGAGGGGAAACAAACGAGGTGAGCCCTAGGCTTGCTCCCAGTTTACTGTCTGGAGAGTTTCCAGGCCACAGTGCAGAAAGGGAAAATCAGACAGAGCCCAGTGATCTCCCTGAGCTGAGGAGATGGGGCTGAGAGACCAGGTACGCTAAGGCAGCTAAAGTTCACAGGCCAGAGCACTGGAGAAGTGATCATAACTATATTTCATATGTTTAAGAAGTTAGAGCAAAGACTGAGCAGGTTAAGCAGAGACACTGAAGGTATAAAAATATTGAACTTCTACAAGGAGAACAATAAAACTAAGATCAAATATTAGTTAATATAAGAAACAAAGATACAAACAAGAGAATCAAATAAACCAAAAAATTATTTTTTTGACAAAAAAAAAATTGAACTTCTAGAAATGAAAATACAATGTCTGAGATAAAAAATACATGGGATGGATGAAGAGTAGATTAGATACTGCGGAAGAAAAGATTAATTAACTTAAATATAGCTATAGAATTTATCCAAAATAAAACAGAAAAAGGGCTAAAAAAAAAATTAAAAAGCATCAGTCAACTGTGGGGAAAACTTCAAGAGGATTAATATATGTCTAATTGGAGTCCCCAAAGGAGAGGTGACAGAAAATATATATGAAGAAAGAATGGCATAATTTTTAAAAAATTAGATGGAAATATAAACTTACATATCCAAGAAGCTCAGTGAACCCGAAGCACGAGAGGCATGAAGAAAATCTCACCAAAGCACAGCACAATCAAATTCTTAAAACCAATGATAAATAAAAAACTTATTTAAAAGTATCCAGAGAAAAAAGACACATACAAGAGACCAAATAATGACAGCAGACATCTTATCAGAGACAATGCAAACTAGAAGACAATGGAGTGACATCTTGAAAGAGCTGAACAACAAAAAAGTCAACCTGGAATTCTAAACTCAACAAAAGTATCTTTCAACAACAAAGGCAAAAAAAGACCTTTTCAAAAAGCCGAAAGAACTCAACTCCAGTAGACCATAACTATGAGAAATGTTAAAGGAAGTCCTTCAGGCAGAGAGAAGATAATGACATGAAACTCTGGCTCTATATGAAAGAATGAAAAGTACCAGAAATGGTAACTGTATATAAAAGGGTAAATATAAAAGAATTTTTTCTTATTTAAAAAAAAATCTTTAAAAGGTAATTACCTATTTAAAGTAAAATAATAACAATGTAAAGTGGGATTTATAACATATGTAAAAGTAAAATGTATGATGATAATAGCACAAAGGCCAGAAGGTGGGAGTGATGGTATACGACTGTAAGGTTCTTGTACTATATGTAAAGGGATATTATTATTATTTTAAGGTAGATTGTGATATGTAAAAAAATGCATAATATAAACTAAAGCAATCACTAAAATAACAAAATAAAGAGTTATAGCTAATAAGCCAACAAAGGAAATAGAACAGAATCATAAAAAACTGGATTAATCTACAGGAAGGTGGAAAAAGGGAACACAGAACAGATGGAACAAATCTCTCCATCCACAGCTTTTGCCTCTGTTCTCTGAGTTGCTAAAAGTATAAATCTGAGCTAAATGGTTCTTCCATTTAGATAATTACACTAATGGTACTTTTGGTTATGAAAAACACGGACGTTGTTGTACAAGGGAAAAGCTGAGATAGAAGGAAATGAAATTATTTTTCCCCATAAATTAATTTGGAGTTGGGTCTGATAGCTTGAAAAGGAGGAGGTATGGGATGGAAGGAATAGAGAAATCAGATGAGAAACGGAATTCCCCAAACCTTGAGTGGGTCCCAGAAAATGGCAGCAGGCTGAGGCCTAAGGTGAAAGAGGCCAATAAGGGATTTCCTACTGACAGCTGATAAACATGAAGATGAAACAAAAATGTTAAATTGCTTCCTGTTCTTTGCAGTAATTAACCTTCTTTTCCCCCAAAACTTCAGTATAAGTCTATGACACTTAACAGCCTTGTGTTAGTTTTGCCTTAGAAAAATGACAGATGAGGAACTGGACCAAATGTTTGGGGCAAAGCATTGTAGAGAGAGACCATCAGCTACTTGAGTTGACAGGGAAAGAAGGGATTAAGAACTGAATCAGAAGCAGGAATTCAGAGCTAGACGTATGGGCAACTACCAGGAAAATGTAACCTTTTCTAGGTTAGGTGGGATGGGGGTTCATTTTATTTTATTTAGATTTGGATACCAAAGGAAAGGATAATCTTCAAATCTAGGAGGACTCACAGAGTTCTGCAAAAATCTCTTACTCATTTCTTTGCCTACTTATCTTGCTCCACTCCAATCCACTCTCCCATAGTATCCTGAGTGAGCTTTCTAAAACACAAATCTGATTATGTTACTTTCCAGGCTTTAAACACTTCAATAGGTCCTCACTGCTCAATGATATAGTTTAAAGTTTGCAACACGGTTCATTAGATCTTTTATGACTGGGCCTCTGCCTACCACTCCAGCCTTGTCTTTCACATTCTTCTCTTCTCCTTCATATTTCAGCTGTACTGGACATTCAGTTCCTCTGAGACAGGTCGTGTTCCCTCTTGCTCCTCATAGTCTCACACGCTACTTAGTCAACAGGAACATTCTTCATCATTCTCCTCCTCCATCTCTTTGGGTCTGTGACATCTTCACCTGATTATCCTACTCCTTCAGGTCCAAGCTTAGATATCGTTTCTTCTGGAAAGTCTTCCCTGACACGCCTGGTTTGAACTTTTGAACTCTGAACTTGTCCTATTAAAGTACTCATCACCATGAAATAATTGTTTGCTTATTTGTCTGTATTCTTTACCAGGCTGTAAACTCTGTGACTCCTAGTTTACTATGGAATTCTCCATGCCTAAATCAGAGCTTGGCATCGTGCGCTTGGTAAACACTGTGCTGACTGATTGTCTGACTGAATAATGGAATCAATACAGTTTCAATTAATTATGAACATTTGAGTCATCTTATAACTCTGATAGTTCTATGAGGAAACGTGTGGGGATGAAGGGGCATCCTAAGAGATTTTACAGTTCTCATTTGTCTTTAATCACTGTGAATTTTGGGATTTTGGCAGGAGAACGACTTTATAACTAGCCCAGAAGACCTGAATGGCACCTAGAAAGACAAGCACAAGGAACTTATTGTCATGGGACAAACGAACCACTTCCTCCAGCAGAGAGGTACCCAGGCAATCCCAAAACAGCGGACCCAGAGGTTAATGCTGGGTGGCTTTCAACTATAGCTAAAATGTATAGCCACTAGGACCAGCTAAATTAATACTATCTCCTGTCTAATACTGTCAGTTTTTTAGAGGGTCGCAGGGAGCTCCCTCTCACTTAATCTTCACAAGCCTCTTACTTGATCCAGACACGTACGTGGCGCTGAAGCAGGGACTCTGATCTGATGTTGCCTCCCCCAGGAATCCTTCCCTGATCTCTTCTTTCACCCTACTTCTTGCTCATCACTCCCACCTGTTCCATGCTCTTACCACATACGTGTTTACCTATATCTCCCTCTCTCAGCTGGGAACTCTCTCAGAGCAGGGATCGAGCCTGCTTCACCTCTGCCTCCCCAGAGTCCAGTAGAGAATCTGGTACAGAGTAAGTGTTTGATAAATGCTTTAACGTCCTGAAGCCAAACAACTGCCCTGTATTCTTCAAAGTGCCAATGTCATGTCATGGAAGGTAGGGAAAAAAAGGCTGGAAAACTGCTCTCGATAAAAGGAAATTAAAAAGACAGGACAACTAAATGCAGTGGATGATCCTTCACTGGCTCTTGGATTAGGGAAAAAAAAAACAGCTATAAGGGACATTATTGGGATAATTGGGGAAATTTGAATATGGACTATACATATCAGCTAGTAGGTTTTACTAATGTAAAATTTCGTGAGTGTGATAATAGTATTGTGTTCCTTGTTTTTAGGAGGTACATACAAAAGTATTTAAGGATCAAGTCTCTCATCTGCAGTCAACTCTCAAATGGTTCAGTAAATAAACAAAAAATATAAAGATACAAATATATGTATACATACTTAGAGAAACAGATAAAGTATATATTACAAAAAATTAAGTGGTAAATCTAGGTGAAGAGTACATGGTTGCTCATTGTACTATTTGTACAACTTTTCTGTAGGTTTGAAACCTTTCAAAATAAAATGTTGGAGGAAAAAAGTAAGACTCAATTTAGGTAAGGAAGCCTAATGTGATTGCATTTGGTGACTATCTGCTATATTGGAAGTGCACGGTCAGTGAGGTCAAGACCCTATGGGGTAGGGCAGTGTAGAGACAGGCCATAGCGGGAGGGCTCCAGTAAGCACCTAGATAACAGAGATGGAGCCTTTGGATGTCGAACTAGCAGATGTGCGTAGCCAGGAAGAAAGGTGGGAGTGATAAACACCAGATCCAAAGGGCAAAGCAAAAGACAGCCTTTGCTGTCTTTGGCAGGGGTTTGGGTAAATAATCAAAAAAGTCCAGGAAATGATAAGTGAGCAGAGGTGGAGCAAAGGGTCAGTAAGGCAGGCAGGTAGGTAGGTAGGCAGACAAGGTAACTGAGGAGAGGGAGCATGAAGGAGTGAGAAATCTAGGCAAAGCTCTGTCTTGTCCGGACATAGTTAAAAGGGTCATTTCAGGGACACCAATAGAAACTAGAGTGAGAGCAGCCAAGTTGCTGAGCACCCATTGTGAGAAACAGAGGTTAGAGAGCACAGGACGGCACAGAGAGTTGGCTGAATCTGTCTGAAAAGGAGAGAAGGGAAGTGGAGGCAGCCACTGGTGGAATGTGATAACCCTGGGCTTTGTCTCTTTCTTAGTTGGCGAGGCAAGAAGGAAGAGTGGCTAAAGCTTGCTTCCTCTTACCTGGTAGTTGAATCAGAGAAATGCAAACTGGAACAGAATTCCCAGGAAAGGTCATACCCCCAATCCCAAACTACCTTGATGACTGCAGGCCCATGATGTACACCCCACCAGTCTGCATGTTGCTACCTGTACGTTTCTCTTAGTTCTTAATGACAATATTCCATTTAAGAATTCTGAGTTTCTATTTTCTTTGAGAAATCTCTTTAGATTAGCAGCTACACTCAAGGACATGCTAGCCCCTCTCCTGTATCCGTTCTTCCAGAATCCCAGGTAGGCCTAACTTTCATTACTGAAGTGCAGCTTAGAGTTCTTGAATGCCAACAGCTGGGGATATTTAACAACCTGCCTTTGTCTGCACCAACTCTACCATGCCCAGCCCAGATTCCCTGTGCAGCATTCTAACTAAAGAACACCTTTTTCTGTTCTCAGAGATTCTAATGCTGAAAGAAAGCAATCTAGAGCAGGTTAGGTGAGAAAAAGTTCCCTCTGAAAAAAATGATCACTGAAGGGGTCACAGATATGTCTGCAGGGGGCCCACAAGGAATATTTGAAATTCAGGTATGTTTTCTCAAGTCACATAAGCCATGCTCATTTGGGTGCAGAAGTACAGACAGAGGCGGGGCTGGGCTGGGTGAGTAGTCACTTCCCTGAGCACATTCTTCAAAAGTGGCACTTTTATCAGAATTGATTCTGTTAAAACAATGATGAAAAGACAATAGGGAAGGCAATATGGGAACAAGACGTGTAGAAGGTCAGACAGGGGCCCCCTTCAGATATATGCTCCCCTATCAGCAGACAGCACAGCCCCGACACGGACAGCACCACCTCTCTGTTCCTCTGGCCAGGACAAGGTCCACAGGACTCCTTTAAAGGGCCTTTCCTCCCTCTCTCAACAACGACCTACCTTGCTACGTTTAGGGCCGAGCTTTCCTTCCCTCCCTGTCGTGCTGTGTCCTGGACTCCAGATTAGAGATGCCGAGTTCCACTCACTCTTTAACCTTCCTCGGAAGTGCTTAGTCACTGATCCGGCCACGTGGCATCCGCTTTCCTGTTGTGGGTCTGGTATGTTAACTAAGAAAGTTATTTTCCAGCCTAGTTAGAAACAGCAGGAACTTGAATTGACTTGCTAGACTGGCGGTGCTGAGGAGTTAGGGCCACGTGCCAAAGGAAAGAGTGGATGGCCAATCACCAGGGAGCAAATTTCTCAATCTGTAGCCTGAGACTAAACCTTCCCGCTGGCAAGGGAGATCCATGTTAGGATTTGCTGCCAGATTCACACTGGGAGATGTACTGTGACTTCACAGTGGCTCCACATGCAGCCTGGAGCTCAGAAAGGGAATCGTGAACCACCTTTTTCTAGGGATAAAAATCCAGAGGAAAGAAGGTCAATTCTAGAGATAGGAGACAAAATCTTGAAGCAAGAGTAAAGATCAGAGGAGACCAAAAAGTCCCAGACATGGCAAAGTTAAGGGACAGAAAACCAGATGTGTGGATAGCTGGTGCCAGGCTAGCAGATCTGAGGCCTTGTTGGTGCTGCCACTAGCCCTGCGCCCCATTCTTAGCCCAAACCCCATCCCAGCTCCTACCTGGTAGATACCTGTCGTGGCTGTGGCTGTACTCTGTGGTGGTGAGTGACAAGTGAGTCTGTGTGAAGGGCTGGTTGCCAAACAGATTGTCACTGCGAAGGTTGTGGCAGAGTTTCTCCAGGAAGCGGAGGACGTAGGTGATGCTGTTGACTGCTGGGAGGTTGAGGGTGTGCTGTTCCCTGTCAAACACGGCTGTGGAGTTAAGTAAACAGGGCTGAGCACGTCAGTCTGGCAGTGCAATGCAGCGCTGGACAAGAAGAGTCCAGCCCACTACTTGCCTCAGGCTTACCTGGTTACACAGAGGCAATCAGTGCCCAGGCTTCCTCCCTCCCTCCCTAACCTCCCTCCCTTGAGGGTTTGGTTTTTGCCTCCAACTCCAAAGGGCTTGCAATAATGGGAGTGGCCAGGCCAGGTCTGTTACACCCAAGGCTCTGGAATGATTTTACCCAACCTGTGAAAACAACTGTGAACATAATTCTATCTGCTCCATCAATTGGCTGGACCTGCTCCAGGAAATCTGTTCATTTAGGGTTCTGTTTCCCTAAGAACTGCCCAAGAACAGAGAAGCTGAGCAACAGAGGAGAATACAGCTATTGCCAGCAATGGTTTGGGTGGCCAATCTGGTTTGTATATGGGCACTAGAATTTTGGCAACATTTGGAACTATTCCATGCTTGGCTTTATTTTACTCCCTATCTATTTCTATTCAAAAAGCATCTGTATAATCCTTAAAAAGCAAAAGGCCTCTGCATTTGTCTCTCAGGGCAGCAAGGAAATGGGGAGATAGGTCACTCTTGGGAGCCAATTTTGGGAGAGAGGAAGAACCCTAAAGGAGGTGTAGGTGATAGCAGCTAAAGAGAGGCAGTAAAGAAGGCCAGGTCCCTATGCACTGCTGCACAGAAGCAAAGGCGAGACCAGGCAGCGGCCTCAGCCTCAGAAGGAGAGGAAGGCTTGATTTCCCATGTAGTCCTCAGCCTTCTATAACAATTCCTTCCCTGCCTGCTCCATCCTCCACACGGCCAATTACTCCCTCATCTGGGATCTCATACACCCTGTCCACATTTCTCTATTATAACATCACTCACAGTTAGCTGTGAGATGTTCTTTCTTTTCCACCAGGGCAGAGCCTGAGCCTGTCATCTTCTTTTCTCCCCCACCCCTGGCCAGTGTCTGGCAATAACCTCTGACATATAGTAAGGGCTCAATAAATGTTTGCTAAAAGAATATAGTTGGGTTATTTATGGGGTCTTCCATGTAAGCCGGGTTTTCTGAGGCTGAATATTGCAACTCATTAGAAGGAAGGGGCAGGAGATTATGGAGTAGTGTACAGTTAAGATTGAAAGACTCTAGGTCAAGTCTTCATAGGTTGGGTGAGTAAACAATAGGGTTTTGGGGGCTGGCCTCATGGCCTAGTGGTTAAGCTCAGCATACTCTGCTTTGGCGCCCCAGGTTTGTGGGTTTGGATCCCAGGTGTGGACATACACCACTCATCAGCCATGCAGTGGCAGCGACCCACATATAAAACAGAGGAAGATTGGCACAGATGTTAGCTTAGAGCAAATCTTCCTCAAGCAAAAAGAGGAAGATTGACAATAGATGTTAGGTCAGGGCAAATCTTCCTTGGCAAAAAAAAAAAAGAATAGGGTTTTTGGACTTAGGGAAAACTGAAACAGAACTAGGGCACAGCAGGAAAAGTGAATATTCTCAGTGAAAACAAAAAAAACACTACGTAGTTGACTCTCATAGCAGGAAAGAAAAAGGGAATGGTTCTTTCCACTTTGCCCCAGGATTTGACTCCCTTGTATCAGGGCTGGCTTAGCACTGGAAAGCTAAAAAGCCAAAAGTATGAGAGAAGAGTTCTGTGGTTCCCTGAAGCCAGGTGGGAGGCTGTGGCAGTCTGGAGAAATTCTCCTGTTGCCGCAATATAGCCCCCTCTGGATTTTTTCTTCTGGAATGTCTTTAAAGCAACCCACTCATATTTTTTGTACGGAGAGGCTAAGCAGGTAGATGGGAAAGGAGTCTCTTTAGAGGCTCAGTTAAGTAGAGTCTGCATGCGTATTCTACTTGGCAGAGATACACATAAGGCTCAGAGGGGCTCTGGGAGTTGAAAATCAGGACTCTCTGAGGACTGGAATACCTTCCCATTTCTCCAGAGTCTACAGGTGTGAAGGAGGAAGCAGGATGCCTTGTCAGAAATCAGCCAGTTGAGAAGGCCTGCCCCTCTGGCTAGGAGGCCAGCCCAGCCCAAGGGTGCTTACCTGAGATAACCTCACCACCGTGGCCCTGTTTCAGGAAGCTGAAGACAGTTTTCTGGTGATAAGCACAGTCGATGCAAGCCTGGACAGCCTGCTGCAACACCACAGAGGCGCGGGCTGGCCCAAAATGGTCAGGGAGCTGCTGCACCTTCTTCTTATCTAGGTGGGGGCCTGTGTTGCCATTCTTGTTCAAGTAAATACAAACTGCATGAGACAGAATCAAAGAAGCTTAAAGATATCGAGGGTAGAGAAGTGGAAGAACAGTGCTCTCTTCTGTCTTTCATACCCTGGCCTCTGGTCCCTAGCAGGATTCCCAGCTGCTAAGCTGGTGAAACACTGGGAGGGGGTAGACGGTGGCTGTACCCAGCTGCTGCCAGCCCAAATTGCATGACCAAAGGCTCTGGGAACATAGCCTCCTGGGAGAATAGCCCAGACCAAAAGCCAAGGCACAGAACTTGCACTCTGTCTTCTGTGCACAGAAAAGAAAATCTAAACAGTTTCTCAGACGTACATACTTTCATTTTTAGTACTTGGTTGCCTCACATAATCTTGTATCTCTTACCTTATATGTGTAAGGAGTTGTGGGGCTATAGCAATTAGCAAGGGTGTGCTTGTGTGTGTGTGGTTGGCCTTGGACTTAGAATGGTCACACCACTGGCCACTTGGCTTGCTTTCTGTTCTGGGCCTTGGAGTCCCTTTGTTATCTTCTACATCAACACTCAGGCCCAAAGAAAGTAGTAAAAATAGAAAAAAAATGGAATAAAGAAAAACATGAGTGGTCTCATCTATATATTTGTTTGTTTTAGTAGTTTCTCCTGTCAAGATAGCTGTGCACTCTTTTTTTTTTTTATTTTTAAAATTTATTTATTTATTTATTTTCTCCCCCCAAGCCCCAGTAGATAGTTGTATGTCATAGTTGCACATCCTTCTAGTTGCTGTATGTGGGACGCGGCCTCAGCGTGGCCAGAGAAGCGGTCCGTCGGTGCGCGCCCGGGATCCGAACCCGGGCCGCCAGCAGCAGAGCATGCGCACTTAACCGCCAAGCCACAGGGCCGGCCCCAGCTGTGCACTCTCTTAATTGCAACCCTCCATCTGGCACTATGGTAGGGTAGGGGATAGGGTGGGCACAGGAGAAAGAGGAAGTCCCAAACAGAGCTGCTTCCTTGGTCTCTGGAGAGGACCCACAACAGCCTAGTCAGCTATGACACTCTCTCTGTTGATCTGCCTTCTTGGCTTCCAGTTGAGTAAGGGGGTACCCTTCTTTCTCACAGCGTCACGGCTCACTAACTGAAGGGGTAGGAGGGAAAAAAGTCTCTTTTGCTATTAAAGGCAAAAAAGATAAGCGCAGTAGCTTTGTAGGCTGTGGATGGACTGCAGTCCTTTTTGGGCCTCAGGTTTACCATCTGTAAAACGAGGGGGCTGAGCCAGATTCTCTCTGAGGACTCTTCCACCTTTATCACTGTAATTCTAAAGGGAAGCAAGGTGGAGAGAAGAAAATGGGAAACAGAAAGGGAGGAGGCAGGATGTGAAAGGTGTGACGTGAAAAAGAAGGAAAGGAAAAAAAGAAAAAGGTAAACAAGATGAATTGAAATATATATTTAACTCTGTTCTCTCCTAAAACCTACTAAAATAAGCCAGATAACATGAGAGGAGACAACATAAAATTTTGGAAGCTGGAAAACACACTGGCAAAGCAGCAAATGACTTAGCAAACCCAAGAAAGCTGAATCTTTAACCACGAATGGGGAATGATGAGAACCAAGCTGTTCCATCTTATAATTCACAAAAGGCCCAAGAATGGGCAGGTGCCTCTAGAGGTCGGCGTGAAGGTAGTTCTAATAATAGAAGGATTGGTTGAAGTCTCTTAAGAAATAGTTAGGATTTTGATGTCAAAATCTGATTCTTTTGCTGAAAACAAAACATGAAAATGCAAGAACCTGGGCCAACCCTGTGGCTTAGCAGTTAAGTGCGTGTGCTCCGCTACTGGCGGCCCGGGTTCGGATCCTGGGCGTGCACCGATGCACCGCTTCTCCGGCCATGCTGAGGCCGTGTCCCACATACAGCAACTAGAAGGATGTGCAACTATGACATACAACTATCTACTGGGGCTTTGGGGAAAAAAAAGGAGGAGGATTGGCAATAGATGTTAGCTCAGAGCCAGTCTTCCTCAGCAAAAAGAGGAGGATTGGCATAGATGTTAGCTCAGGGCTGATCTTCCTCACACACACACAAAAAAATGCAAGACCTCAAAGAGATAAGAAGACTAATGAAAATAAATGAAAACATATGTCTATGAAAAGATGCTTACAAGAATGTTCATAGCAGCTTAGTCATAATAGCCCCAAACTAGAACCAACCCAAATGTCCGTCAACAAGAGGACAGATATATAAATTGTGGTGTATTCATTTATTGGAATACCATTTGGCAGTAAAAAAGAATGAACTACTGATAGGGTGCTTCTCACAAACATTTTGAGAGAAAGAAACCAGATACAAAAGGGTACATATAGTATGATTCCATTTACATTAAGTTCAAGAATAGGAAAATCTAATCTACAGTTATAGAAATCAGAATAAAGACAGGAGTGAAGAATAGAGTAAGGAGGTATGAGGTAACTTCTGGCGGTGGTAGAAATGACTTTTATCTTAATTGGGGGTAGTTACATGGGTGCTTATAATGAATAAAGTTCATCAAATTGTATACTTAAGATCTGCACATTCCACTGTACGTAAACTTTACCTAATTAAAACACACAAAAAGGAAAAAGTATAACCACTCTAGTGATGATTAAGAAAAGAAATTCTATATGGATTACAGGGTGAAATATAAAAGGCAAACCATAGAATCCTTAGAAAAATGTGGTAGTTTTAAAAACATGGCCCCCAAATTCTGTGACATCCCTTCCATCGATCTCTGTGATACCTGACCAATAGACTACGGTGGAAATGACACTGTGCCAGTTTCTGAGCCCAGGGCTTAAGAAACAGGCAGTTTCCACTTACTGTTTCTTGAGACATTCACTCTTGGAATCCAACTACCATGTGTGAGGAGGCAAAGCCACCCTGTGGTGAGGTGCATATGGAGAGAAACCAACAGCCAGAGCCAACTTGTCAGCCATGTGGTGAAAGTAGATCCTCCACTCCTAGTCAAGCCACCACAGCTGCCACTGCATGGAACAGACATAAGCTGTTGCCACGAAGCCCTATCTACACTGTTGTTTTAAGCCATCAAGTTTTGTGCTGGTTTGTTACATAGCAAAAGATTATTGGAACAGACTGTGGTACCAGAAACCGGGTGCTGCAGTAACAAAAGCCTAACACACATGGCATTGGCTTTGGGATTGGGCAGCAGAAAGAAGCACAAAAGGCCACAAAAAGAGTGTTGAGCGAAAGCTTAAAGGGCCTTAAGTAGAGTTTTTTTGTTTTCTTCTGTTTCATTTTTTTGTGAGGAAGATTAGCCCTGAGCTAACATCTGTTGCCAATCCTCCTCTATTTGCTGAGGGAGATTGGCTGTGGGCTAACATCAGTGCCCATCTTCCTCTACTTTATATGTGGGACGCCTGCCACAGCATGGCTTGATAAGCAGTGCGTAGGTCCGTGCCTGGGATCCAAACCTGCGAACCCCAGGCCGCTGAAGCAGAAGGCGCGAACTTAAGTGCTATGCCACTGGGCTGGCCCCTTAAGTAGAGTTTTAATGGAAGCCTAAAGGGTTTTGAGGAGGCTGTCAGTGAAGGCTTAAAGGAAAGTGAGGAAAATCTTATTGGAAGATGGAGGACGGGGGACATTTGCTAGGTAGTGATGGAAAGTTTGACAACACTGTCACTTGAAGTAACATGGAAACAGGAAAGGTACCTGTTGAACTCAGTCAAATAGCTAAGGTGATTTCCAGACAAAGCAATGAAAGCGCCACCTGGCTTCTTCTCACACTGCCTGTGATAAAAATGCAAGATGAGAGAGATGAGCTTAAAAAAAAAAAAAACCCATAAAACATAAAAAAGCCCAGGACTTACAGAATTCACAAATAAAATTGCTTCTCATTTCCATTCTCTCCAGAAGGCAAATAATTCTAAATTTAAAAAGGGTCAAATCCAGAATGGGACAATACAATCTTTTGTTACGATGTCAGAATGATTTAAGACTATGCTTCACAGACTCTTTCAGACCAAAAGGCCCTCTAAGAATCTTAAGGGCAAATCTCTCAGATTCTCTCCCTTAAACAATAGGATTTTTAAGAATCTTAAGGGCATTGTCTCACAGCAGCTGTACAGGGAGTCCAAGCAGAGAAGGGCTTATCTTTAAGAGATTTGTGGTTATAGCTTTTGTCTACTGAAGTAAATCCCAATGGTATTCATAGAAAACACCTCAAGTTTCTAAGAGAATCATTCTGGTGGAAGCATTGCCAGCTAGGACTAAAAGGGACAGAGATGGTACAAAATGAAAAAAATCCTTTAGACCGCCAACCTTTTACAGGTAGAAAAAAGACTGAGAAGGCAATGTCAGTTTTCTTATGGAAAAGGAAGAAGGATTCAGAGGACAAAACCAAGAGCCATGGTAAACAATCCCCAGAAAGTAGTATTGACTCTAATCAAGGAGCTGGCAACACGTGCCCAGCTGGATTTCAGAATTTCTATAGACCAGTGACTGCTATGTGCTTCCAGTTTTTCTCCCCATTTGACTGGGTGTATCTATAAGTTATCCTATGCCTGTCCCACCATCATATGTTGGGTATGTGGGGAACAGACAACACGTTTCTTTTGTTCACAGGTCTTCAGATTGAGAAGAACTACACTCAAGGAGCTGCACCTGACAAACTGTACCTGTGATGTCTCATTTGCATCTGGATCTGATTTAGATGATGGAATCCTAGATCTGGAGCCTGATGTTATAAAGGGATGAGACTTTTAACGGAGAATCTTGCAAGGAGAAGAATGAATTTTCCAAGTGGGAAAAATGTAAATAATTTATGTCCAGAGAGTGGACTGAGGTGGTTTTAAAATATCGTCCATGATTCTTTCACCCTCCTCCCATTGAGAGGTGGGGTCTTTTCTCCTTCTCTTGAATCTGGGTTCTCTGACTACTTGATCAACAGAATATGGGGGCAATGATGCTATGTTAACTTTTGGGCTCAAGTCTTAAGAAAATGGTAGCCTCCATTTCTTGTCTCTTGGGACACTTCCTCTTGGAACCCAGCTACCATGGTATGAGGAAGCCCAAGCTACCCTTTGGAGAGGTCTGTGTAGAGAAGAACCAACAGCCAGTACCAATTTTGCTAGCTATGTGAATGAATCATCTTGGAAATGGATCCTCTAGCCCCAATTGAGCCACCCCAACTGATGCCATGTGGAAGAGAGATGAACTGTCTTAATTTTAATACAGTTGAATATATTAATATTAACTTTTACAGGTATATAAAAGGTTATATACCTTTTCTTAGTTCATACTTACTGTCTTGTTTTAAAAATCTTTCCCAGTCTTAAGGTCATATAGATATTTTTGTATACCATCATGTTTTGGTTCTCTATTGCATCCAGGAAATCAGAATTGGAGGCATAAAGAAAATATGGAGAAGAGTCCAGCATGTAAGGAGCTTGGAGTAGCAACTCCATCCTAACAAGTAACAAACTGAAAAATCAACAATCCTTTTTAGATCCATCAGAAAAATGAGGTCACAGGGCAAACTGCTGCCCCCTAAATTTGGAGAGACAGACAGGTGAATATAGAGAATCATAATTTACCAGAGCAGAAACCTCCATAGGAACCAGTGCTGAGGTATGAAAATCCACATTGTAATTGACGAATTGTATGAAGCTCAGTGAGGACCAGTCTGAGAGTTAAAAAAACTCCAGGAGGGCCCAGTTACGGGGCAGGGATCCCACACTTTTGTGAGTTTTACCTTCAGGAGCTCGACCAGGTTCTCACAGTGAACATGGGAGAAAAATCCCCTCATGCTTCCAGCAGCAGGGGGTGGGGGTGGAAAAGGAACTATTTGAAAATATGCCAGAGCACTCTGTTCTTCTTAACAATGCCTGCCCCTCAGGAGAAACTATTTTGTCAGAGTTGAACCTTGCTGAAATTTGATCAGAGCCTAACCTACCTGGGGGAAGGAAAATACCCAACTCCAGCCCCTCCAGCTATCCTGTCTGTCTAAGGGGGGTGTGGGGAACTAACAAGTACTGGTGAGTTCACAGTCCAGGGGCAGAGGCTCACCAAAAGACAGACCTAATTGTAGGACTATAGAATACTTCTCCCCCAACACCTTACCATCTTATTACTAAAGGCCTATTTACAACAATTCCTTTTACCCTGTACATCGTGTCTGGCTATGAAGAAAAAATTACAAGGTACATTAAAAAGCAAAAAATGCAGTTTGAAGAGACAGAGCAAGCATCAGAACTAGACTCAGACACGGCAGAGATGCTGGAATTATTAGATTGGGAATTTAAAACAACTATGATTAATATGCCAAGGGCTCTAATGGATAAAGTAGACAACATGCAAAACAGATGGGCAACGTACACAGAGAGATGGAAATTCTAAGAAAGAATCAAAAAGAAATGCTAGAGATCAAAAACACTGTAATAGAAATGAAGAACACCTTTGATGGGCTCATTAGTACACTGGACATGACTGAGGAAAAAATTGCTGAGCTTGAGAATATCTCAATAGAAACTTCTAAAACTGAAAAGCGAAGACAAAAAAGACTGAAAACAAAAACAAAAACAAAACCATAGAATAGACTATCTAAGAACTGTGGGACAACTACAAAATGTGTAACATACTGGAAATACTAGAAGAAGAAATGGAAATGAAGAAGAAGAGAAAGGAATAGAAGAAATATGCAAAGCACAATGACAAAAGAATTTCCTCAAATTAATGTCAGACACCAAAGCACAGATCCAGGAAGGTCAGAGAACACTAAGCAGGATAAATGACAAAAAAACTACACCTGGGCATATTATATTCAAAACGCAGAAAATCAAAGGTAAAGAAAAAATCTTAAAAGAAATCAGAGGAGAAAACCACCTTATCTGTAAAGGAGCAACAATAAAAATCACATCCTTAGAAACCACATGAGCAAGAAGAGAATGGAGTGAAATATTTAAAGTGTTGAGAGAAAGCACCCACCAACCTAGAATTCTGTATCCTGCAAAATTATCCTTCAAAAATGAGGGAGAAACAAAGACTTTCTCAAAGAAAAACTGAAGGAGTTTGTTGCTAGTAGACTTGCCTTACAAGAAATGTTAAAGAAGTTCCTTAGAGAGAAGGAAAATAATATAGGTCAGAAACTTGGACCTACATAAAGAAAAGAAGAACATCAGAGAAGCAATAGGTGAAGGAAAAATAAAAACTTATTTTTCTTATCCTTAATTGACCTAACAGATAACAGTTTGTTCAAAATAAAAATAACCACAGTGTATCTGTGTATGCTTGTGTGTGTGTGTATACATATGCTTATGCATACTTACTTGTAAGCGAAGCAAAATGAATAACAGCTTCATACAAAGAACTTCCAGGAAGGAGGAATTAGGATTATTTTATTATATCTGTGAAATGGTACAGTGTTATTTGAAAGTAGACTTGGATTAGTTATACATGTATATTGCAAACTCAAGGCTAACCACTAGAAAAATCAAAATAAGCAGTATAACTGACATGCTAAGAAAGAAGAAAAAAATTGAGCATACAAAATGCTCAATTAAAACCACAAAAGGCAGAAAAAGAATAGAAGACCAAAACAGGAACAAACAAGGGCAACAAACATAAAACTGTAATAAATATGGTAAATATTTATCCAACTATATCAATAATCACTTTCAATGTCAATGGTCTAAATATACTAACTGGGACAGATTCTCAAAGTGGACCAAAACACAAGACCCAACTATATGTTATCTACAGGAAACTAACTTTAAATATAAAAATGCATATAGATTAAAAGAAAAGGAATAGAGAAAGATATGCCCTATTAACACTAATTTTAAAAAACTGGGAGTAGCTGTATTAATTTCAGACAGAGCAGTTTTCAGAGCAAGGAAAGTTATCACAGATAAAGAGGGGCATTACATAATGATATAGATGTCAATTATCTAAGAAAATATATCAACCCTTACTGTGTATGCACCTAACAACAGAGTATCAAAATATAGGAGGTAAAAACTGATAGAGCTTCAACGAGAAATAGATGAATCCACTATTATAGTTGGAGACTTCGACATGCCTCTATCAGAAATGGACAGATCCAGCAGGCAGAAAATCAGTAAGAAAATTGCTGAACTCAATAGCATCATCAATCAACTGGATATAATTGTTATCTATAGACTACTTCATCCAACAACAGCAGAACACACATTCTTCTCAAGCCCACATGGAATATTCACCAAGACAGACCACATTCGAGGCCATAAAACACAACTTAAATTAAAAAGAGCAGAAATCATACAATGTCTGCTCTTAGACTACAATGGAATTAAACAAGAAATCAGTAACAGAAACATACGTGGAAAATCCCCCAATACTTGGAGATTTAAACAACACATTTTAAAATAAGATATGGGTCAAAGAAGATATGAAGAGAAATTTAAAAATATTTTGAACTAAATGAAAATGAAAATACAACATATCAAAATTTTGGGGATGCAGCAAAAGCAGTGGATAGAGGGAAATTTATGCACTGAATGCATATATTAGAAAAGCAGAAAGACCTAAAATCAATAATCTAAGTTTCTATCTTAGGAAACTAGAAAAAGAAGAGAAAACTAAATCCAAAATAAGCAGCAGAAGAAACAATAAAATTATTTATTTTAAAATTTATTTGTTTTAAAATAATAAAATAATAAAAATTAGCGCAGAAATCAATGCAACTGAAAACAGGAAGTCAATAGAGAAAAATCAATGAAACCAAAAGCTGGTTCTTTGAAAAGATCAATAAAATTGATAAGCCTTTAGACAGGCTAAATAAGAAAAAAAAAGAGATGACAAAAGTTACTAATATCAGAAATGACAGAGGGGACGTCACTACAGATCCATGGTCATTAAAAAGATAATAAAGTAATACTAGGAATAATTCTATGCCCACAAATTTGATAATCTAGATGAAATGGACTAATTCTGTGAAAGACACAATCTGCCAAAACTCACACAAGAAGAAAAAGACAATCTGAATAGGCCTATATCTATTAAAGAATTTGAATCAATAACGAATAACCTTCCAAAATAGAAAGCACCAGGCTCAGATGGATTCATTAGTGAATTCCACCAAACATTTAAGAAATACATTTTATTGGGGCTGGCCCTGTGGTGTAGTGGTTAAGTGTGTGCGCTCTGCTGCTGGCGGCCCGGGTTTGGATCCCGGGCACGCACTGATACAACGCTTGTCAGGCCATGCTGTGGCGGCGTCCCATATAAAGTGGAGGAAGATGGGCACAGATGTTAGCCCAGGGCCAGTCTTCCTCAGCAAAAAAAAAAAAAAAAAAAAGAAAAAAGAGGAGGATTGGCATGGATGTTAGCTCAGGGCTGATCTTCCTCACAAAAAAGATAAACAAAAAGAAATACATTTTATCAATTCTCTATAATCTCTTTCAGAAAACAGAGGCAGAGAGACTACTTCTTAACTCATTCTATAAGGTCAGCATTACCCTAATACCAAAACCTGAGAGACATTACAAGAAAAGAAAATTACAGACCGATATCTCTCACGAACGTAGATTGGAAAAATCCTCAACAAAATATTAGCAAATTGAATCCAACAATACATAAAAAGAATTATACACTACAACCAAATGGGATTTATCTCAGGTATACAAGGCTGGTTCCACATTCGGAAATCAATATAATCCATAACATTAACAGGTTAAAGAAGAAATATCACATGATCATATCAATAGAAGCAAAAAAAAAATTGACAAAAATCCAAGACACATTCATGATAAAAATTCTCAGCAAACTAGGAATAGAGGGGAACTTCCTCAACTTGATAAAGAACATCTACAAAAAACTTACAGCTAACATCATACTTAATGGTGAGAAACGTGAAGCTTTCCCACTAAGATCAAGAACAAGGCAACAACACTCCCTCTCACCACAGCTTTTCAACAGCATACTGGAAATCCTAACTAATGTAATAGGACGAGAAAAGGAAATAAAAGGTATACAGATTGGGAAGGAAGGAATAAAACTTCTTTGTTTGTAGATGACATGACTGTCTATGTACAGAATACAAAAGAATTGACAAAAAAATTCCTGGAACTAATAAGCAATTATAGCAAGGTTGCAGGATACAAGGTTAATATACAAAAGTCAATCGCTTTCCTATATAATAGCAAATTGAAATTAAAAACACAAGACCATTTACATTAGCACCTCCAAAAATCAAATATTCACGTATAAATCTAACAAAATATGTACAAGATTTATATGAGGAAAACTACAAAACTGATGAACAAAATCTAAAAAGAACTAAATAAATGGAGAGATATCCCATGTTCATAGATAGGAAGACTCAATACTGTCAAGATGTCAGTTCTTCCCAACTTAATCTATAGATTCAATGCAATCCCAATCCAAATTCCAGCAAATTATTTTGTGGCTATCGACAAAGAGATTCTCAAGTTTATGTGGAGGGGCAAAAGTTCCAGAATTGCCAACACAATATTGAAGGAGAAGAACAAAGTCAGAGGACTGACATTACCCAAATTCATGACTTAAAGCTACAGTAATAAAGACAGTATGGTATTTGTGAAAGAACAGACAAATAGATTAATGGAACAGAACAGAGAGCCCAGAAATGTCCCACATAAATACAGTCAACTGATCTTAGACAAGGGCAAAACAGTGAAGCAAAGATAATCTTTTCAACAAATGATGCTGAAACAACTGTACAGACACATGCAAAAAAAGGAATCTAGGCGCAGACTTTACACCCTTCACAAATGTTAACTCAAAATACATCACAGACCTAAATGTAAAATTCAAAACTATAAAACTCCTAGAAGATAACACAGAAGAAAACCACAATGACCTTGGGTATGGCAATGACTTTTTAGATACAACATGAAAGGCACGATTCAGGAAAGACATAATTAATAAGCTTGACTTCATTAAATTAACACCTTCTGCTCTGTGAAAGACAATGTCAAGAGAATGAGGAGACAAGCCACAGACTGGGAGAAAATACTTGCAAAGGACACATCTGATAAAGAATTGTTGTCTAAAAATATACTACAAAGGACAATTAAAAAGTCAACAATAAGAAAACAACAACTCAATTAAAAAATGGGCCAAAGATCTTAACAGACACCTCACCAAAGAAGATATGCAGGTGACAAAAAAGCATATGAAAAGATGTTCCACATCATATGTCATCAGAGAAATGGAAATTGAAAAAACAATCAGATAGGAGTGACATCAGCACCATGGCGCAGTGAGCTCTTCCCTTAGACTCTCCCCACTAAGGTACAATGAAAAGGACATTCATAAACCAACAGAGGACATTCACACAACACAACAGATGTCTGAGAGATCCACGCAGCCGTATGTCTGAAGGTGGAGGTGCTGGACCTGCAGGAGGAAGTGGAAGGTGGTAAGAGGATCTCCTCTCCCTCCCCAGCAGTGATCTAGGGTGCAGAACTGCGAGGAGAGGGGGGAGGGGCAGCTCTCCATGGGAAAACCTTCGCTCTCCAAGTTACCTCGCAGCCATGGGGAAACGCCACACAGAGGAGGCCAAACAATTTTGGGCGTGTCTTCATCAAGCCAGTACCCCAGGAGGGCAGAGAACGAAGGCAGAGCAAGAATGTCTGGCCCTGGGATCAGGCATGCAAAAGGAAGTGCCCCTCCCCCAGCCCGGTGCACCAGCTTGGGGCCGGTTGGCCAGCGTACATGCGCATACATTTGTAAAGCAGCAGCAGAGGGCAACTGCAGACATGCTCTGTCAGCATAGATTCCAAAAGACAGGCACAGACTCCAGGGATCATGGCAGGCTCAGAATACACAGCTCCTACCTCACCTCCACTGCCAGTGGCAGCAGGTGGAATCTGCAACCAGATACTTCCACTATATGAAGGCAGAATTACACCCCAGCAAATAGTATGAAAAGGTATATTAATACTCCAGACCAGAAGGAAAATGACAAGCACCCAGAAATCAACCCTGAAGGCATAGAAATTCACACCCTAAATGACAGAGAATTCAAAATAGCTATCATAAAAAAACTCAATGAGTTACAAGAAAATTCAGAAAGGCAGGTCAATGAAATCAGGAACAAAATTATGGAACAGAGGGAATTCTTTACAAAAGAGATTAAAACTATAAAGAAAATCCAATCAGAAATGTTGGAGACAAAAAACAATGAATGAGGTAAAGAAAAATGTGGAATCCTTGAGTAACAGAGCTGATATTATGGAGGACAGAATTAGCAGCTTGGAGGACAGAAATACAGAAATGCTTCAGATGGAGGAGGAGAGAGAACTAAGACTAAAAAGAAATGAAGAAATTCTCCAAGAAATACCTGACTCAATTAGGAAATGCAACATAAGGATTATAGGTATTCCAGAGGGAGAAGGGAGGGAGAAATGATCAGAAAGCTTGTTCAAAGAAATAACAGCTGAGAACTTCCCAAACCTGGGGAAGGAGCTGGAATTACAAGTAAAAGAAGCTAATAGAACTCCTAATTATATCAATGTAAAAAGATGTTCTCTAATGCATATATTAGTAAAACTGGCAAAAGTCAATGACAAAGAAAAAATATTAAGGGCAGTAAGGCAGAAGAAAATAACGTACAAAGGAACCCTTATCAGGCTTTCAGTGGATTTCTCAGCAGAAACCTTACAGGCTAGGAGAGAGTGGAACGATATATTCAAAATTCTGAAAGACAAAAACTTTCAGCCAGAAATAAGCTATCCAGCAAAATTATCCTTCAGATATGATGGAAGAAATAAAAACTTTCCCAGATAAACAAAAGCTGAGGGAGTTCATCACCACAAGACCCTCCCTACAAGAAATGATCAAAAAGGCCCTCATACCTGGAAACAAAAAAAAAAAGAAAAAAAAAAGAAAGGTTTACAAAGCCTTGAGCAAGGAGATAAACAGGCAGACAAAATCAGAAAATTGCAGCTCTCTATCAGGACAGGTTAGCAAACACTTAATTGTAACATTAAAGATAAAGGGAAGGAAAACATCAAAAAGAACCATAATCACGTCATTTTAACCACAAACTCCTAACACAAAACAGAATAAGTTGTGACAACAATAACTTAGAAGAGGAAGAGGAAAGGGATGGAACTTGTTTAGACTAAGGAAATAAGAGGTTATCAGAAAATGGACTATCTCATGTATGAGATCTTTTATACAAACCTCACGGTAACCACCAAACAATCAGAACAGAGACACAAATGATAAATAAAGAGAAAACTGAGAAAACCATCATAGAGAACTACAAAACTAATTTGGCAGTCTGAAATACACGGGATGAGAAACAAGGGAAATACCGAACAACCAGAAAACAAGCAATAAAATGGCAGCATTAAGCCCCCATAGATCAATAATCACTCTAAATGCAAATAGATTGAATTCTCCAGTCGAAGACACAGAGTGGTTGGATGGATTAAAAAATAAGACCCAACATTATGCTGCCTCCAGGAAACACATCTCAGCTCTAAAGACAAACACAGGCTCAGAGTGAAGGGATGGAAGACGATACTCCAAGCTAACGGCAAACAAAATAAAGCAGGTGTTGCCATACTTATATCAGACAAAGTAGACTTCAAGATAAAACAGGCAATAAGAGACAAAGAGGGGCAGCACATAATGATAAAAAGGGACACTCCACCAAGAGGACATGACACTTATAAATATATATGCACCCAACACAGGAGCACGAAAGTACATAAAACAACTATTAACAAACTAAAAGGAGATATTAACAGCAACACAATAATAGTAGGGGACCTTAACACCCCACTTACATCAATGGATAGATCACCCAGACAGAAAGTCAACAAGGAAATAGTGGAATTAAAGAAAAAACTAGACCAGATGTACTTAATAGATATACATAGAACATTCCATCCAAAACCAGCAGAATATATGTTCTTCTCAAGTGCACCTGGAATATTCTCAAAGATAGACCATATGTTGGGAAACAAGGCAAGTCTCAATAAATTTAAGAAGATTAAATAATATTAAGCATCTCTTTTGACCATAATGCTATGAAACTAGAAATCAACTACAAGAAAAAAGCTGGGAAAGTGACAAATATGTGGAGACTAAACAATAGGTTACTGAACAACCAATGGATCAATGAAGAAATTAAAGGAGAAATCAGAAAATATCTGGAGACAAATGAAAATGAGAATACACCATACCAACTCATATGGGATGCAGCAAAAGCGGTCCTATGAGGGAAATGCGTAACAATACATGCCCACCTTAACAAACAAGAAAAATCTCAAATAAGCAATCTTAAACTACACCTAACAGAACTAGAAAAAGAACAACAAACAAGGTCCAAAGTCAGTAGAAGGAGGAAAATAATAAAAATTAGAGCAGAAATAAATGAAATTGAAATAAAAAAAAAAAAAACAGTAGAAAGGATCAATGAAACTAAGAGCTGGTTCTTTGAGAAGATAAACAAAATTGACAAACCCTTAGCCAGACTCACTAATAAAAAAAGAAAGAAGGCTCAAATCAATAAAATTAGAAATGAAAAAGGAGAAATTACAATGGATACGACAGAAATACAAAGGATTACAAGAGAATACTATGAAAAACTATATGCCAATGAATTGGACAATCCAGAAGAAATGGATAAATTCTTAGACTTATATAACCTCCCAAAACTGAATCAAGAAGAAATAGAGAATCTGAATAGAGATTCAATCACAAGAGATTGAAAGACCTGATTGAGAAAGACTGAAATATCATCAAAAACCTCCCCCAAAATAAAAGTCCAGGACCAGATGGCTTCTCTGGAGAATTCTAACAGATGTTCAAAGATTTAATACCTATCCTACTCAAACTATTCCAAAAAATTGAAGAAGATGGAATACTCCCTAACACATCCTACTAGGCCAACAGCACCCTCATCCCAAAGCCAGACAAGGACAACACAAAGAAGGAAAATTACAGGCCCATATCGCTGATGAACATGGATGCAAAAATCCTCAACAAAATATTAGCAAACCAAATACAGCAGTACATCAAAAGGATCATACACCATGACCAAGTGGGATTTATACCTGGGACACAGGGATGGTTCAACATCTGCAAATCAATGTGATACACCACATTAACAAAATGGGGAATAAAAACCACATGATCATCTCAATAGATGCTGAGAAAGCATTTGACCAGATCCAATATGCATTTATGATAAAAGCTCTCAATAAAATGGGTATAGAAGGAAAGTACCTCAACATAATAAAGCCCATATATGACAAACCCACACCAACATCATACTCGACAGGGAAAAACTGAAAGCCATCCCTCTGAGAACAGGACCAAGGCAAGGCTGCCCACTCTCACCACTCTCATTCAACATAGTACTGGAGGTTTTGGCCAGAGCAATTAGGCAAGAAAAAGAAATAAAGGATATCCCAATTGGCAATGAAGAAGTGAATCTCCTGCTGTTTGCAGACAACATGATTTTATACATCTATAAACCCTAGAGAGAGTGACGTCAGCATCATGGCGGAGTGAGCTTCTCCCACTGAATTCTCCCCCTCTAAGACACAACAAAAAGGACATTCATATTCCAACAGAAGCTATTCACACAACACAGGGGACATCTGAGGCACACAGGCAGCTGCACACCCGAGGACTCAGGTGCTGGAATCTCCAGAGTAAGTGGAAGGAGGCTCCAGCTAACCTGGTGCCAGCAACTTCAGCCCACCGCACTCCAGTTCCAGCTTCTTTGGCCCAGCCGTGCTCCAGTTCCTCCTTCTTCGGCCCAGCATACTCCAGTTCCAGCTTCTTTGGCCCAGCCGTGCTCCAGTTCCTCCTTCTTCAGCCCAGCACACTCCAGTTCCAGCTTCTTTGGCCCAGAGCACTTCAGTTCCAGCTTCTTTGGCCCAGCGGTGCTCTAGCTCTCCCTTCTTCGGCCCAGCGCACTCCAGTTCCAGCTTCTTTGGCCCAGTGGCGCTCCAGCTCTCCCTTCTTTGGCCCAGTGCACTCCAGTTCCAGCTTCTTCAGCCCAGCAGCACTCCAGCTCCTCCTTCTTCGGCTCAACGCACTCCAGTTCCAGCTTCGTTGGCCCAGCGCACTCCAGTTCCAGCTTCTTTGGCCCAGCGGCACTCCAGCTCTTCCTTCTTCGGCCCAGCACACTCCAGTTCCATCTTCTTTGGCCCAGGGGCACTTCAGCTGCAGCAGCTTCAATCTACCTGCACCCGAGCCCCAGCTGCTTCGGTCTAGCTGTGCTCTAGCTCCCGCTGTTTCCACGCTGCCCCCTCAGCAGCCTCCACTCAGCCACACCACAGATCACCCAGGGGCGGACAAGAGTGCCCACGGATTGAGGCAAGCCAGAATACACAGCCCTTGACCCCCACCCAGTGGCAGCCAGAGGAAACTGCGACCATATATTTTCACTATGAGTAAAGGTAAACCAACACCAACAGGCACCATGCAAAATATATTAAATCTCCAGACCAAAAGGGAAATGACAAGCACCCAGAAGTCAACCTGGAAAGCACAGAAATGTATAACCTTAACCACAGAGAATTCAAAATAGCCATCATAAAAAAGCTTAATGAAATACAAGAAAACACAGACAGACAATTCAGTGAAATCAGGAGTTTCTTCACAAAAGAGATCGAAACTATAAAAAAAAACCAATCAGAAATCTTAGAGGGCCGGCCCTGTGGCTTAGCGGTTAAGTGCACGTGCTCCGCTACTGGCGGCCTGGGTTCGGATCCTGGGCGCACACCGACGCACTGCTTCTCTGGCCATGCTGAGGCCACGTCCCACGTACAGCAACTAGAAGGATGTGCAACTATGACATGCAACTGTCTACTGGGGCTTTGGGGAGAAAAAAGGAAGAGGACTGGCAATAGATGTTAGCTTAGAGCCGGTCTTCCTCAGCAAAAAGAGGAGGATTAGCATGGATGTTAGCTCAGGGCTGATCTTCCTCACAAAAAAAAAATAAATAAATCTTAGAGATGAAAAACACAATAGAGGAGATAAAGACAAATCTGGAAGCCTTTAGCACCAGAGCTGACAATATGGAGGAAAGAATTAGCAATATTAAGGACAGCAATGCAGAAGTGCTCCAGATGGAGGAGGAAAGAGAACTAAGACTAAAAAGAAATGAAGAAATTCTCCAAGAAATATCCGATTCAATTAGGAAATCCAACATAAGGATTATAGGTACTCCAGAGGGAGAAGAGAGGGAAAAAGGAGTAGAGAACTTGTTCAAAGAAATAAGATCTGAGAACTTTCCAAACCTGGGGAAGGAGCTGGAAATACCAGTGAATGAAATCAATAGATCTCCTAAATATATCAATACGAAAAGACTCTCTCCAAGGCATATAGTGGTAAAGCTGGCAAAAGTCAACAACAAAGAAAAATATTAAGGGCTGCTAGACAAAAAAACAAAAAAACATACAAAGGATTTCCTATCAGGCTGTCAGACGATTTCTCGACAGAAACTTTACAGGCTAGGAGAGAATGGAACAATATATTGAAAATTCTAAAGGACAAAAACTTCAGCCAAGAATACTCTATCCAGCAAAAATATCCTTCAGATATGATGGAGAAATAATAACTATCCCAGATAAACAAAAGCTAAGGGAGTTCATTGCCATAAGACCCCCACTACAAGAAGCACTGCAGAAGGCCCTCATCCCCGAGGGAAAAAAGAGAAAGGGGATTCAAAGTTTTGAATGAGGAGGAAAATAGGTTGACAAAACCAGAAAAATTGCAGTCCTCTATCAAAATAGATTAGCAAACACTTAATTATAAAGCCAAAGATCAAGGGAAGGTAAGCACCAGCAAAAATATAGCCTCATCATGTTAAACACAAACTCAAAACACAAGAAGGAATAAGATGGGACAACAATAACATAGAAGGGGAAGAGGAAAGGGATTGAATCGACTTAATCTAAGGGAATAAGAGGCCATCAAAAAATGGACTCTCACATCCACGAGATTTTTTATACAAACCTCATGGTAACCACTAACCAAATAATCAGAACAGACTCACACACGACAAAGAAAGAGAAAACTAAGAGAAGCCCCATACAGAACTACCAAACTCCATTGGTAGTCCGAAACACCTGGGACGAGAAACAAAAGAAATGCAAAAGAACTGGAAAAAGAGCAATAAAATAACAACAAGCCCCCATATATCAATAATTACCCTAAATGTAAATGGACTGAACTCTCCAATCAAAAGACACAGAATGGTGGGATGGATTAAAAAACAAGACCCAACAATATGCTGCCTCCAAGAAACACATCTCAGCTCTAAAGACAAACACAGGCTCAGAATGAAAGGACGGAAGACAATACTCCAAGCTAATGGCAAACAAAAGAAAGCAGGTGTTGCCATACTTATATCAGACAAAGTTGACTTTAAGATAAAACAAGTAATGAGAGACAAAGAGGGGCATTATATAATGATAAAAGGGACACTCCACCAAGAAGACATATCACTTTTAAATATATATGCACCCAATACAGGAGCACCAAGGTACCTAAAGCAACTATTAACAAACCTAAAAGGAGATATTAACAACAACACAATAATAGTAGGGGATCTTAACACCCCACTCTCATCAATGGACAGATCATCCAGACAGAAAATAAATAAGGAAATAATGGACCTAAATGAGAAACTAGATGAGATGGACTTAATAGACATATACAGAGCACTCCATCCAAACATAGCAGATTACACATTCTTCTCAAGCATGCATGGAACATTCTCAAGAATACACCATGTTGGGAAACAAGGAATACTTTTCTTGTTTATAAATTTAAGAAGATTGAAATCATAACAAGCATCTTTTCAGACCATAATGCCATGAAGTTAAAAATCAACTACAAGGAAAAAACCAGGAAAGTGACAAAGCTGTGGAGACTCAACAACATGCTACTAAACCACCAATGGATCACTGACGAAATTAAAGGAGAAATCAAAGCATATCTGGAGACAAATGAGAATGAAAATACACCGTACCAACTCATGAGATGCAGCAAAAGCGGTCCTGAGAGGGAAACTCATAGCAATACAGGCCCACCTTAACAAACAAGAAAAAGCCCACATAAGCAACCTCAAACTATGCCTAACAGAATTAGAAAAAGAGGAACAAACAAAGCCTAAAGTCAGCAGAAGGAGGGAAATAATAAAAATCAGAAAACCCTAAAGAATCCATTGGAAAACTATTAGAAATAATCAACTACAGCAAAGTCGCAGGGTACAAAATCAACTTACAAAAATCAGTTGCATTTCTATACTCTAATAACGAACTAACAGAGAGAGATGTCAAGAAGACAATCCCATTTACAATCACAACAAAAAGAATAAAATATCTAGGAATAAATTTAACCAAGGAGGTGAAAGACCTATACAATGAAAACTATAAGACATTATTGAAAGAAATCGATGATGACATAAAGAAATGGAAACATATCCCATAACATGGATTGGAAGAATAAACATAGCTAAAGTGTCCATACCACCTAAAGCAATCTACAGATTCACTGCAAATCCCAATCAGAATCCCAATGATATTCTTCATGGAAATAGAACAAAGAATCCTAAAATAAATATGGGGCAACAAAAGACCCCAAATAGCTAAAGCAATCTTAAGCGAAAAGAACAAAGCTGGAGGCATTACAATCCCTGACTTCAAAATATACTACAAAGCTGTAGTAATCAAAACAGCATGGTACTGGTACAAAAACAGACACACAGATCAGTGGAACAGAACTGAAAGCCCAGAAATAAAACCACACCTCTACAGACAGCTAATCTTTGACAAAGAAGCTAAGAACATACAACGGAGAAAGGAAAGTCTCTTCAATAAATGGTGTTGGGAAAACTGGACAGCCACATGCAAAAGAATGAAAGTAAACCATTATCTTTTGCCATACACAAAAATTAACCTAAAATGCATTAAACACTTGAAGGTAAGACGTGAAACCATAAAACTCCTAGTAGAAAATATAGGCAGTACACTCTTTGACATCAGTCTTAGAAGGATCTTTTTGAATATCATGTCTACTCGGGCAAGGGAAACAAAAATAAAAATAAACAAGTGGGACTTCATCAGACTAAAGAGCTTCTGCAACGCAAAGGAAACCATGAACAAAAGGAAAAGACAACCCACCAACTGGGAGAAAATATTTGCAAATCATATATCCGACAAGGGGTTAATTTCCAAAAAATATAAAGAACTCACACAACTCAACAACAAAAAAACCAAACAACCCAATCAAAAAATGGGCAGAAGATATGAACAGATATTTTTCCAAAGAAGATATACAGATGGCCAACAGACACATGAAATGATGTTCAACATCGCTAATTATTAGGGAAATGCAAATGAAAACTACAATGAGATATCACCTTATACCCTTTGGAATGGCTATAATTAACAAGACAAAAAATAAATGTTGGAGATGATGTGGATAAAAGGGAACTCTCATGCACTGCTGGTGAGAATGCAAACTGGTGCAGCCACTATGGAAAACAGTATGGAGATTTCTCAAAAAATTAAAAATAGAAATACTGTATGACCCAGCTATCCCACTATTGGGTATTTATCCAAAGAACTTGAAATCAACAATTCAAAGAGACTTATGCACCCCTATATTCATTGCAACATTGTTCACAATAGCCAAGACATGGAAGCAACCCAAGTGCCCACCAACCGATGAATGGATAAAGAAGATGTGGTATATATATATACATATAATGGAATACTACTCAGCTTAAAAAAAAGACAAAAATCGTCCCATTCGCAACAACAGGGATGGACCTTGAGGGTATTATGTTAAGCAAAGTAAGCCAGACAGAGAAAGACAACACCATATGATTTTGCTCATATGTGGAAGATAAACTAACACATGAACAAAGAGAACTGATTAGTGGTTACCAGAGGGGAAGGGGGTTGGGCGGTGGGCATAAGGGGTAAAGGGGCACATTTATGTGGTGACTGACAAATAATAATGCACAACTGAAATTTCACAATGTTATAAACTACTTTGACCTCAATTAAAAAAAAAGCTGTAAAAGGGGGAACCCTCCCCCCCAAAACACTGAGATACCACTACACACCTATTAGAATGGCCAAAATCCAGAAGACTGACACCGCCAAGTGCTGACAAGAATGTAGAGCAATAGGAATTCTCATTCACTGCTTGTGGGAATGCAAAAATGGTCCAACCATTTTGCAAGACAGTTTGGTGATTTCTTACAAAACTAAACATCTTCTTACCATACAATCCAGCAATCACATTCCTTAGTATTACCCAAAGGAATTGAAAATTTATGTCCACACAAAAGCCTGCACATGGATGTTTACTGTAGCTTTATTCATAACTGCCAAAACTTGGAAGCAACCAAATGTTCTTCAGTAGATGAATGGATAACTAAACCGTAGTATAGCCAGTATTTTATTCAGTCCTAAAAAGAATGAACTATCAAGCCATGAAAAGAGACAGAAGAAATTTAAATGCATATTACTAAGTGAAAAGGTGAATCTGAAAAGGCTACATACTGTCTGATTTCACCTATATGACATTCTGGAAAAAAAATTATAGAGGCAGTAAAAAGATCAGTGGTTGCCAGGGGTTGGAAGGTGGGAGGGATGAACAGGCAGAGCACAGAGGATTTTTAGGGCAGTGAAACTATTCTGTTTGATACTGCAATGGTGAATACATGTCATTATACATTTGTCAAAACCCATAGAATGTACAATACCAAGAGAGAACCCTAATGTAAACTATGGACTTTAGGTGATAATGCTATTTCAAAGTCAGTTCATCAACTGAAACAAATGTACTACTCTGGTGGGGATGTTGATAGTGGAAAAGGCTATGTATGTGTGGGGGTAGGAGGTATTTGGGAAATCTCTGTACCTCTGGCTGAATTTTGCTTTGAACCTAAAAAAATAGTCTACTAAAAAATTCAGAAGATAAAAAAGAGCTCTTCATAGCAGATGCAAATATCCAAGAGTAAGGAAGTAGAGTATAAGCATTTCCTAAACGTATGTGACCAAAGTTCCTGAATGTATGTAAAATCCTTTTACACAGAGAATTTTGCAGGACTGGTTTTCCACCAAACACCCTTTGGAAAATGCCACTAGAGTAATAAATGATGATACTTTTAAGAGTAAGATGTCAGAAACAAAAAACTCGATACAAAGTTTGGAAGATATAGTTGAGGAAAGTTGAGCAAAAAGACAAAGAGAATAGGGATAAGAATAAAGAGGGTTGAGAATATTAGAGGATGAGTTCAAGAGGTTCAACATCTGAATAACTTGCATTCCAGAAAGAGTGAAGAGAGATAAAGAAATGGGGAGAAATCACTGATGAAAGAATTAAAGAAAATTTCAAGAAACTAAAGAATGGAATAGGCACACTAAGTTAAGCGTCTAGTATGTGAGGTAAAATATTCACATCCTACGTGAAATTTCAGAATATTGGGGATGAATAGAAGCTTCAAAGAGAATAAACAGGTTTCATACAAAACTAAAGATGTAAATCTAAGAAAGATTTACATGGGAAAACAAAGACATGGTTAGGAGCAAACTGGGGATAACACAACAGAGAGGTGAAGAGCATGCCAAGGAACTCAGAAGGCTCCAGGAGAGATTTCTCTTAGAGTTTGAAATGGATAGAATATATAATGTGCTTGAACATAAACAGAGATGTATACAGTAGTAAGAGTAAGTTTAAGGTGGAATTAATAATAAGTACATAGCAAAATAAACCCATAATGAAGTAATAAACAAGACTGACTCTGAAAACAAAATGTGCAACAAAGGAAAAGTAATCATAGTACACTACAAGGCTCAATTGACTACAGCATTTAACAAGTTACAACACAATACAGAATTTCAATCTAATAAAAATTATAATATCATGGTATTAAGATAGGGAAGTACGTGAGGTGGGTAAGCGGCAAGGAGACTAAAAAGAGTTAAATCCTCCTCTTCTAAAGTGGGTTGTCAGTTGAAAAATGCCTAAAGCTAAAAAAAATAGCAATAGAAACATGCCATTTACATTTACGGAGGTAAACAAAAGAATTAGCTGAGTTAAAAGTGATTGTCTTTGGTGAGAAGTAAATGACAGGAATAGGAGAGTCTGTTTTTGTAATAATTCTTGTAGACCTATTGTTCTTTTAAACTATGAGCATGTATATAACTGATAAATATAACAAATAACTCTCAAAAAGTGTTGTGCAGTTAAAAAAATTAAAGGTAATGAAGGATACAGTGGGGCACACAGCTTTCAATCTGTGATAGCTTTTACTGTTAACATTTGAAGGGACTATAAAGGTAATCTGGACTAATCCTGTTCATTGTATAGGTGTGGAAACATGCTCAGAGGGAAGTAATGTCAAGGTCACAGAGAATGATCCAAGGCCCAATCAGAGGATGGTGACACAGTAATAGTCAAGACTGCTATAGCCTGGCCAAGAGCAAGAAACAGGGATACAAAGCAAGTTCCCACTTTTCCTAGGCTATGAGACCAGGCAAAGGGAGGGATGCCAGCTCACTGGCTGCCAGAAGAGACGGTCTGCATCATTTAAATGGAACAAGGAGGTATAGTCATGAAGCTCCCACTGCTGTGGGTCTTCTAGGTATTAATGGAAAAGGCACCCAGGCCCCTAAGTGGTATCTAGAATGATATGGTATACAGGCATCTATGGGGCATGTCATAAGGCTGGAAAATATAATCAATATTTTCACCAAGGTGTTCATCTGCCCTTACCTCCTCATCCCTGGAGCTTAGGGGCAAAGGCTACTGTTCACTAATCTAATGACACTCTTGGACTAAGCAAACCAGTAATTGGCTAGGGCTAGATGCAGATGATATACTTGGAGAAATCATGTGATAGGACTCTGACCAGAGCCAGACATCAATGCCACAGGCAGGTTCTATCATCTTCCAAAGGTTATTTAGGCCTTCCCTTCAAGCTCTAATATTCTAGGATTTGGGCAGAGACACACTCAACTCCTTCTGAGAAAAAGACTATCCCAACTTCCATGGGGATCATTCCAACTGCTCAGGCTTCCCTAAAGAAGATGGAATATCTGCAGAGTAACAAGAGCAAGGTTTCACATACGTATCTTTTTTTTTTTTTTTTGTGAGAAAGATTAGCCCTGAGCTAACATCCGATGCCAATCCTCCTCTTTTTGCTGAGGAAGATTGGCCCTGGGCTAACATATGTGCCCATCTTCCTCTATTTTATATGGGATGCCGCCACAGCATGGCTTGACAAGTGGTGCATCAGTGCGCGCCCAGGATCCGAACCTGCGAACCCCGGGCCGCCGAAGCGGAGTGTGTGCACTTAACCGCCATGCTACCGGGCCAGCCCCTCACATATGTATCTTAATTTACACATAAAAAATGAATATTGTTATTTATAGTTACCCTATTGGGAGGCTGTATATCTACCCTAAAGGGCTAGCTCTCTTAGAGTTACCTTCATAGATAGTTTATGAAATGGGAATAGATATGCACAACCCAGGTTAATTACCCACCCAAACTTCAGCCACCAGATTTTGTTTTTGAATCATTCATTGACTGGCTCCAAAATTAAGTTCACTCTCATAGTACCTAAGTTTGCCACCATCGGTGATGTTAAAAAAAAAAAGTCACAGCAGTTTCAGACATATTTGAGTGGTGGCAGGATTATTGTAATGCTGAAAGAGTTCTGGAAGGCACCACTAATAATGGACCATCCCAAACTGGAAAGGATGAGTATTATTACAAGCTGGGCCAGGGAGCTCCTGGTGCTGGCCCCACTTCCACCCCACTCCCATGCCCCAGGCTTCCTAACTCTGAGTTCACAGAACATCTACCCAAGTTTCATTGATTGTTTTGACAGGACAAAGGTTTCTCTGTAACTATTTCAAATGCCAAAGACAAAAAATTTTTTAAAAAGATTCTATTTAGTTTTACAAATAGACAAGGGGCTAATGGTGCATGACAAGAGAAAGTACAGACACTGGGGCTTGGGGCTTGTTGCAGCTAGTACCATGATCTGCTCTTACCTGTGGGGGCCTGCATGGCTGAGCTGGGGATGGTGGCAGCATCTTGGGGTACAGTGCTGGTATCCGGTTCAGGGGTGATGGTTGTTGGTGAGGTGGGTGGTGGGTTCAGCAAAGTCCGAGGTTTCCTCTGTTAAAATGGATGGGGAGAAGTTTGCTACCCATGACAGGTAACTTGTCTTCTCAATGCTGTATTCCTAGTACTTAATTCACCCATGAAACTGAAATACATTGTGGATGGCATTGTGTCTTGCCCAAAGCTGTACATACAGTAGATGTATTTTCTGAATCTATGTACAAGATTCTGGGCTTCTGTAGAGCCAGAGCTTAATTCACTATCTTTTATACTATATTGAATGTCATCATTTGAAGTTCCAGGTTCTTTATTAGCTGGGCAGACAAAGGCAAAAAAGGAAAAAAAAAAATGTGGCTTAAGTCTGCTTTGACATATTGTACTTTATTTCTCTCTCTTGGAAAGTGGAAATGTCCCTTCCTCTAACTCTATAGTACTTTCCTCTGCCTACCTCTTCAGCTTATTACCTGCAGTTTCTTATCTTAAACCATATACTCTAGTAATCTCTAACTATATTACTTCTCTAAAAATCCTGTGGTTTTACCTGGTCCATGCCTTCACAATAATAAACCGTCCCTTCTGCCTGGAATGCCTTTTCCTTTTTGACTTTACAAATATCTGTTTATCCAGGGAGCTCTTCTAGATTTCCTCTAGTTACTGTCTCTTTTGTGCCATCTCTGTACTTTGCATTGTTGCATTTGTCACAGTGTATTGTCATTATATATTTACATACTGGTGTCCCCTATTAGCCTGGTGCACCTTGAGGGTCTGATTCTGAGTACCATTCCTAGCATGGTACTTGGCATATAATAAGTGTCAATAAATGTTTTTCAATGAAGCATACAGTATAGAATATCAATAATGGGGGAAGTAATAAAAATAATTTGAGAGAAATCTAATATCTTCTTATGCTGTTCAGGGCAGTCTCTAGGGGAGAAAGATCTTAGAAGGTTCTTTCCAAGAAATAGTTTTCTAAAAGCTTTTCTGAATGCAAAGAAAACATAACCATCACTGAGATCCAGAAATCCCTTTTTACTAAATGTCCCATGTAGGGTCCACTGCTGGGAGCTGTATAAACCTGTCTGCCTTCTAGGAATGTATTATCTAAAGCGATAGCAACAATGACAGCAGGCATATATAAAATGGCCTTGTCTGTGAAAGTAATCATGCAAATACTTATGAAACATTCAAAACACACATGGGACATGGACATCTCCTCATATTTTTTGATATTGCTAAAAATAAAAATCCAAATAAGCAATGAGTCAGGGAAGAAAGGAAACACCAGTTCAAATTTACTGAGTTGGTGGTAGGATTTCATGAGGTCCCTGAAGGAACAAGCCTGGTGAGTTAGATGCCTAGATATTGTAGAAGAAAACAGAAGGATGGAAGGCATTATTACTATTTGAGATAGATGCATTTTCATGTATTATATCTATTCATATATAACCTCATCTCCATTTTATTGGTGAGAAAACTGGGGCTCAGAGCCTTACTCAAAGAAGCTTTTCCAAAGTCACACAGGTGGTCACAAATGGAGATGAGATATAAACCTAAGTTCGTGTGGCTTCAAAGCCTATTCTTGAGTCACAAGACCACTCTGCTTCATAAAGGAACATAAGGGTCATGGGTTAAAAGGAAGGCATATACACTTATAGGAGTTGGCAAAAGGACAGGAAAGGAGTTAGGGAGTCAAATGCCAGGCCATAAAATACAGGATAAGATGAGAATTATTGTTTTTAAGAGGGTTGGAAAGAAAGAGGACTTTGGCTACTATGTTTAGGACTGCCTGAGGAAGCAGAGCAGAGGCTACCATAGAATCATAGTCTTTAGGTTTTGAAGGCCATTTAATCCAACCATCCGTCCAATACTTCTACTTCCCTCTCCCTGAAAACACCCCTCCCATATGGTCATTCAGTCCCTGATGAAATACCTCTAGTGATGGGAGATTACTACTTCCATTTTGGGATAGATTTAACTGTTCATTTTATGTCAAGACGAAGTTTGTCTGCTTGAGTGTCTGTTTTTTGGTTCTGGTTCTGTCTTTGGAACCTCACAGACAAGTTTTCTCCCTCTTTAATCTGACTGTCCTCAAGCTGTCTTCACATCATCAAAAGCATGGCTTCTCTGGTCTTGGAATCTTTAGTGCCTTCAGCTTCTCCTCCACAACATGAGAATGAGAAGAGAGTAATGGGGACAAAAATGAATCAGGACCTGGGTTAGGGGTTAGTGGTAACAGATTATGTGTTACACAGAAAGATCAGGATGTGACATTGAGAATTCAAAGCCAAAAAATAAGAGACAATCTCAATTAGAACATGATCACTAAAATCATCCATCCATCCATTCTGCATATACTAAAGATCTCCCAAGAGACTGAGATATAAGATACTGCAGGAGAAAAAGAGAAGAAAAAGATTAGGTTCTTGAGCTTGAGGAGCTTATATTCTAGAAGGACTGAAGTCAGCTGGAGCTAATAAACAAAAGAAAACCAACCAAACAATCAACAAAACCTAGGAAAGAACTTATAAGATTGGAATGCCCAGGGAGAACTGGGTATCATTTCCACAGCGGAACTCTGGTAGTCCAGTTCAGGAGGGAGCTGCAGGGAAATCTGACAGGAAGTGAGTGGAGAAGCTGATGCCAAACGAAGCCCTAGAGAAGCAGCTGAGGAACTTTCATATCGACGGTTTCCCTAGGGAAGATCTGCATGAAGAACTGGTCACGACTAAAAGGCAATACTTTCAGTAACAGTGCTCAGTGAAGCTCGACTCAGCAGTCTTTTCCTACGCTGGAGTAAGTGTTATCTCCCTTAGGAAATGTGAGGGAGTGAATATGTGGTAGGGCAGCAGTGATGTTGGGAACTAGAAGATCTGGGGACCCATCTTTGTAGCCGGTGCCATTTATTAGCTATGTGACCTTAGGGAAGCCATTTCATATCTCTAAGTCTCAATTCACTTAACTATTAAATAACATTAACATTACTCATCTCCTAGGGTTTTGTAAAGATCATGTGATATGTATGTAATGGTGTCTGACACAGAGCCTGATACTTAGTAGGTATTTAATAATTTTCTTTTTTTTTTTAAGAAAGGGAAGGGATAGAAAAATAAATACATTTACAGAGTCAATTTGGTCTTTCTGTTCACATGCCTGGGCATCTACTCTGAGTAGGTTAACAATTAGCAGCAGGGCCTTCCATCTATGGAAGATATTAGACCAGAATTCCCTCAAATGTGAATAACTTTCAAAGTCAAAATTTGTTTCTTATTCACACCATCCTATCTCTAATATTACCAACTACCAGGTAAGTAGCTAAGTAGGGATAACAATCTAGGAGATTCCTCTGAAAAGCACATAGAAGGTGGAGAATAGGGCCAGACATGCCCCTTTTCAAGACGGATGGATATGCATGGGTTACCCCTTTATAACCCTTTATCCCTTTCTGGGAAACCCACATTTTTACCTACCTTACTGCCAGGTTTGGGACCCCTCTTCTTTGGGAATTTCAAAGGTTCAGCTGACTTGGATGGGGTAGAGATGGGATGGGGAATTAGGGGCTTGGGTGTCCGGCCCCGCTTCTTTCCTGGTTTACGCCCCCTCTGCCCTGGTTGATGCTCCAAGACAGTTTTGGTGCTGCTGTGGATGCTGGGCTTCTCAGTGTTCACATCAGATGCAGGATAGGGATTCTTTGGAATCACAACTGCAAGAAAAAGACTCATTCTATCACCCTCTCCTCTCACCTGCATTCCCCTCCCAGCCAGAGGGAAAAAAAGACTTGCTACTTCTGCTTGGGTAGTTTTATCTCAAGAAGTTAGTTTCCTGGCATCTGACCTAAATGTCAGAAAATCTCAGAGGAGAATTGAATTTAGATTGGCTAGAACTGGAAGTTTTAATTATCTCTGGCAAATGCAGAAAAAATATTAAATTTTTCTCCCCAAGGCATCTAGCTAAAGCATATAAACAGAACCATAGGCTCAGAGATGGAATGGCTCTTAGAAGCCTACATCTTCTTCTGCTAAGAATGAAGCTCTGAGGCTCAGAAGAGGAAATGATGCCTTGTCCAGGTTGCACAGTGAGTTGGGATAAGGACTTATGTTTTCAAACTGGGTCCTGACAACCAAGTCAGGGATTTTCCATATCAAGCTACTTATGGTTTTAGTATGATTTCTGCAGTGAGGAGTAGCAAAACACATGGAAACATATACATCTGATAGTATCTCTCCTTACCTTAGAAATCTTAGCTCCACATTACCTTGAAGGTAAAGTCCAAATTCTTTATCCTGCTAGATACAAGGACTTTTGTGACTTTGCCCCTGCCTTGCTCTCCAGTTATATCTGGTCATTTCCTGACACCCACCCCCATGTTCTAGCCTCACTGTTTTCTGCATACCAATTCATTCATATATGTTGAGATTTCTATTTTTCTTGGTTAGACGTACATGAATACTCAGTTTTCAACACTCAGCTCCAGGGCTACCTCCTTATCGAGGCCTTGTCTGACTACACCCCAGCCAAGGCAGTACCCCTGCCCCCACCAAAGCATTCTGTAGACATTCATGTTAGAGTACTTTCAATTTTACTCCACTCATTCATCTTCTTAAATTGAGAATTCTTCAAGGTAAGGGATTTGTAATTCAATCCACAAATAGTTATTGAGCACTTACTACAGGTTCTACACTGTTCTAAGCCCTGGGGATAGAAGAGTGAACAAAACAGACATAGTTTACACTCTCATGGAGCTTACCTCCTAGTGGGGAGACAAAAAATAGACAAATAAATATACAATATAATGTTAAGTACTATGATTAAAACTAAAGCAAAGTAAGAAGATAGGGGGCAAGGAAAGTCTTCTTTCAGGAGGTGACATTTGCACAGAGCTCCCAAATGAAATAAAGGCAAAGCCTTATGAAGATCTGAGGAAAGAACCTTCCAAGTAGAGGGTATACAACAAGTACAAAGATTCTGAGATGGGCACATGTTAGCGTGTTTGAGAAACAGAAAAGAGGTCAGTAAGGCTGGAACTGAGTGAGCGAAGGGGAGACTGGAGGGAGATTAGGTTAGAAAGGGAGTAGCAATAAGATCATGTAGGACTTTGTAAACTGTGAAAATGAATCTGAACTTACTCTAAGTATAAAGGGAGGCCACTGAAGGGTTTTGAGCAGAGGAGTGACAGGATATACTTAAAAGGAACACTCTGGCTGCTCTGGGAAGAGAAGGGGCAAGAGCAGAACTAGGGAGACTAGTTAATAAACTAATTACAGTGGGCAGGTAGAAGATAAGGTTTCTTATGCTTTCAGGTAGGATGTAATAGATTATGGCAGTGCAATGTTGCTGATGCAACAACTAGAAAAAGTCAGATAAATTATTTTAAAAAATACTGCAGTGTTGTAGAAATCAAGAGGATTAGATGAACAGGAATTTCCAGATCTGGGTGGGGATGGCTTCTGAGGTAGCTGACACTGTTTTCTTTTCTGAGGGTATTTGCCAACTTTGGGCATTAACTAGGATCAGGTTTGGCCTGTGCAGAGGAGCTCTACTGGAGAAAAGAGAAATCAGAGAGACTCTTGTAATAGATTGGAACTTGAGGAGCTCCATTCGTGTGGCCAGTTTTCCCTATTCGACATCTTCTGAGTTCTGAGCCTGTGCACTGGAGTCATAAAGCTAGGCTGAGAGCTTCCAAAAGGCAGAACGACATCTTGCATAATGTCGCGATTTTAGAAGACAAGATTGCACTAGAAGGAGGAGGTCTACCTCAAACACATAGCTGATCTCCTCTTCAAGATAAATGCCATATTTTGAATTGTAAGGAGTGAGAGGTCAAAGAACTAAGCCCTAAACCTCTCAAGGGTAGGACAATCTCTTGCAGTATTTCAGGACTGAGTAGATGGAGACCTATTAGGTTCTCAATCAAAAAGCCCAAGAGGACAATCAAAATGTCCAAGGAACAGGGATAAACCATAGGTACAATCCAGACCTAGACTAGCTCAATCCATGAAGGGATCAGGCCCTTATTCTACTAGCCTAACAGAGGAAAGGAAGAATTCTTTCTGATGGAAGATATCAGCTGAAGACTCTAATAGTTCTTTTATATAATATATCCAGTATATCATAAAAAATATTAGATATAAAAAAAGGCAGAACAATGTGATTGGCAATCAAGAGAAAATACAGACAATAGAAGGAGATTCATATATGCTCCAGATAACGAAAAAAAAAAACTTTAAAATAACCATAATTAATATGTTAAAGAAAGTAGAGGAAAAGATTAATAAAATGTAAGAAAAGATAAATAATACCCACAGAAAACTGGAATCTATATAAAAAATTATATGGATGTCCTAGAATAAAAAATATAATATTAGAAATGAAGAACTCATTGGATGGATTTAAGGGCAGACAAGATTCAGCAGAAGAAAGTATTAATGAACTTGAAGAAAAATCAACGGAAAACATCCAAAGTGAAGCAAAAATATGGAGAAAACAGATTAGAGCATTAGACACATGTGGACATAGTCAATAGATCCAAAATATGAGTAACTATAATCCCAGAGAGAGAAGACAGAGAGAATGAGGCAAAAGTAATATTTGAAAACTAATGAAAGAGCTTAGAAATCCACAAGCAGCAAAAATAAAAAAAAAATCTGCAAAACTATACCAAGAAATATCACTGTTAAACTGCTAAAAATAAAAGGCAGATAAAATACAAATGAAATGAAAGACAGAGATAAAGTTGGTTTGTTTTCGTGAGGAAGATTAGCCCTGAGCTAACATCTATTGCCAATCCTCCTCTTTTCGCTGAGGAAGATTGGCCCTGGGCTAACATCCGTGCCCATCTTCCTCTACTTTATATGGGATGCCGCCACAGCATGGCTTGACAAGTGGTGCGTCAGTCCCTGCCCGGGATCTGAACCTGTGAACCCTGGGCCGCCACAGCGGAGTGTGCGAACTTCACCACTACGCCACTGGGCAAGCCCCCGGAGATAAATTTTTAAAAGCAGTCAGAAGAAAAAAGAAGCATTACTTTTACAGAAGCAACAACAAGACTTACGGCTGACTTTTTAATAGAAACCATGGAAGCCAGAAGCCATAGGATGATATCTTTAAAGGGCTAAAATATATAAACTGCCAACCTAGAGTTCTATACTCAGTGAAAATATCCTTCAAAAATGAAGGTGAAATAATATTTTCAGACAAATCACAGCTGAGAGAATTTGTCACCAACAGACCTAAACTACAGGAAATAAAAAGGAAGTTCTTCAGGCTGAAGGAAAGTAATCCCAAACGGAATGATGGAACTGCAGAAGGGAATGAAGAGCATAAGAAAGGGTAAATATGTGGGTAGATACAAAATAATATTGACAATTTAGAACAAGAATTAAAAAATGGCTTGTAGGGTTTATAACATATGTGTTAGTAAATCATATGAAAGCAATTGCACAAAGGATGGAAGAGGGGGATAAACAGAGCCAAATTTTGTTAAGAATTTTATATTATTTGGTGGATTGGTCAGAGCACTTATTTAAGGTAGGCTTTAATAAACCCAGGATGCACATTTGCATAGGGTAACTAACTGAAGAATTATATGAGAATGTATCACTAAAAGCTAAGAAGAGAGAAATGAAATAATAAAACATACATGATTAGTCCAAAAGAAGGCAAGAAAGGAAGAATAAAGAAATGCAGAAGAACTCAAAGAGAAAACAAAAAGCAAAATACTAAATGGTGGACAAACTCAAATAAATAACTACAATAAATACAAGTGAATTAAGTAAAACAATTAACAGGAAAAAATTAAAATACTGGACCCAATTATATCTGTTTATAAGAGGGCCCTGCAATACACTATTTGACATTGATCTTAGCAGCATCTTTTCAAATATCATGTCTGACCAGGCAAGGGAAACAAAAGAAAAAGTTAACAAATGGGACTACATCAGACTAAAAAGCTTCTGCAAAGCAAAGTAAACCAAGAACAAAATGAAAAGACAACCCACCAACTGTGAGAAAATATTTGCAAATCACTTATCCAAAAGGGGTTGATCTCCAAAATATATAAAGAACTCATACAACTCAACAACACGAAAACAAACAACCCAATCAAAATATGGGCAGAGGATATGAACAGGCATTTTTCCAAAGAAGATATACAGATGGCCAACAGACACATGAAATGATGTTCAGCATCACTAATTATTAGGGAAATGCAAATAAAAACAACAGTGAGATATCACGTGACACTGGTCAGAATGACCATGATTACCAAGATAAAAAATAACAAATGTTGGAGAGGATGTGGAAAAAAGGGAACCCTCATGCGTTACTGGTGGGAATGCAAACTGGTGCAGCCACTATGGAAAACAGTATGGAGATTCCTCAAAAAATTAAAAATAGAAATACCATATGATCCAGTGATCCCACTACTGGGCATTTATCCAAAAAACTTGAAATCAATGATCCAAAGAGATTTATGCACCCCTATGTTCACTGCAGCATTATTCACAATAGCCAAGACATGGAAGCAACCCAAGTGCCTGTCAACTGATGACTGGATAAAGAAGATGTGGTATATATATACAATGGAATACTACTCAGCCATAAAAAAAGACAAAATTGTCCCATTTGCAACAACATGGATGGACCTTGAGGGTATGATGTTAAGCGAAATAAGCCAGACAGAGAAAGACAAATACTACATGATTTCCCTCATATGTAGAACATAACAAATACATGGATAAAGAGAACAGATTAGTGGTTACCAGGGGGGAAGGGGGTTGGGGGTGGGTTAAAGGGGTAAAGGGACACATATGTATGGTGATGGACAATAATTAGACCACTTGGGGTGACTGACCACAATGAAGTCTACTCAGAAATTGATAAACAATAATGTACACCTGAAATTACACAATGTTACAAACCATTATGATCTCAATAAAGTTACTGGGGGAGGGGGGAGGGAAGAGTGCCCTGAAACATAAGAACACTTGAAATATAATGACAAAGGAAGATGAAAACAGATGAAAAAAACATACCTTGTACACATTAATCAAAAGAAAGTACTTGTGGCTATATTAACATCAGACAAGGCAGTCTTTAATGCAAAAAGGATGACTAGACTAAAAAGGGACATTTAATCAAGATAAAATAGTCAATTCAAAAGAAAGCTAAAAGAACCTTAAATTTTTATGTACCTAATAACACAAAATATATAAAACAAAAGTTTAAAGAACTAAAAGGAGAAACAGACACACAATCATGAATTGGTGATTTTAACATATCTCTCTCAAGAGGTAACTGATCGGTCAAGAAGTGGAAAAAAATCAATAAGAATAGGAAAGATTTGAATAACAAAATTAACCAACTAATAACATAACCAATTAACCAATCCATCTAATTGACACATATAGGACACTATACCCAATATATGTAGAATATACATTCTTTTCAAATGTTTATGGAATATGTTGGGTGAAAAAGCAATCCTCAATAAAGTTCTCAAGCATTAAAATAATACAGAATATGTTCTCTAACCACAGTGGAATTTAAATAGAAATCAACAACAAAAAATTAATTAGAAAACCCCAAATGTTAAGAAATTAAGTGACATATACTTGTAAATAACTCATATATCAAACAAATTAAAATTGAAATAAGAAAAATTTTTGGAACTTAAAATTCCTGAAAATATGACATATCCAAAGGTGTGAGATTTAGCTAAAGCAGTGCTCAGAGGGAAATTTATAGCTCTAAATGTTTACATTAGAAGAGAATAAAGGTTAAATATCAATGATTTAAGCTTCTATTTCAAAAAGCTAGGAAAAGAACAGAAAACTAAACTCACAGAAAGTAAAAGTAAGGAAATAATAGAGATGAGTCGATAACTCAATGGAAAAAAAGAAAGCAGACATATAGTAGAGAAAATTAATAAAGTCAAACTTTGGTTCTCTGAAAAGATAACCCTTTAACAAGCTTGATTAAGAAATATAAAAAGAAAATATAATCTACAAATGTCAAGAATAAAAGAGGGATTTCATTATAGATCCTTCAGACATTAAAAAGATGATAACAGGATATTATGAATAACTTGATGCAAATAAATTTGAAAATTTAGATGAAGGGCAACTTCCTTGAAAAAAACACAACTTCATTTACATGAATACAAGAGAAACAGAATATGAAGAGCCCTATACATAACAAAAAAATTGAAATTGCAACTAAAAAGAAAATTCCAGGCCCAGATGGCTTCACTGATGAATTCTAGCAAACGTTTAAAGAAGAAATAATAACAAATTGTACAAAATCTCTTTAGATAAATACAGGAAGAGGAAATGCTCCCCAACTCATTTTATGAGGCCAACATAACCCTCACACCAAAACATGATAAAGATACTACAAGAAAACAAAACTATAGACTAGTATCCCTCATGAACATAGATGCAAAATTCTTAAGAAAATATTAGCAAATTGAATCCACTAATATATAAAAAGGATAATATATCACGACTAAGTGGGGTTTATCCGAGGAATATAAAAGTTGTTTAACAATAGGAAAAAAATCAGCTTAACTCACTACATTAACAAAACAAAGAAGAAAACCCATATATCATCTCAATAGATGCAGAAAAAGCATTTGACAAAATTCAACACCCAATCATGATAAAAATTATCAGTAAACTAGGAAAACAAGGGAATTTCCTTATAGAAAAGAGCATTTATAAAAAAAATCTATAGCCAACAGCATACTTAATGATTGTGAAATATTGAACACTTTCTTACTGAATTATAGAATGAAACAAAAATATCCACTATCACTACTTCTACTCAACATTGTACTGGAGGCCAATGTAATAAGGAAAGAAAAAGAAATAAAAACTATAAACACAGATTGTAAAGAAGAAGTATTATTTGTAAACGACATGATTTTTAACATAAACTGCACCCTCTCCCATCTACGAAATCTATTAAAATACAAAAATAAATTTGGAAAGGTCACTAGATACAATTCAAAATACAAAAACCTATTGTATTTCTATATATACCAACAATTATAAATGAAATTAAAAAACCCCAAATCAAATATTCAGTGACAGATGTGCAAGATATCTACACTAAAAGCTATAAAACATTCTGAAAGAAATGAAAGAAGATCTAGATACACATGGCCATGAAGGGATATATCACATTCACGGATCAGAAGACTCAATATTATTAAGCTCTCAATTCTCATCAAATTGATCTAGAGTCAATGCAATTCGAATCAAAATCCCAGGAGTTTTTTTTTTAATGTGTGAGTGTGCAAATTGAGAAGTTAATTCTAAATTTTATTAGGAAATGTTAAGGGTCTAGAACAGCCAAGTCAATCTTGATGAATAACACAAAAGCTGGAGGGAGCACTTCCATCATCAGATATCAAGACTCATTATAAAGTTACAGTAATTAAGATGTGTTGTTGGTATAATGACAGACAAATGAATCAATGGAGCAAAACAGAGTCCAGAAATAGACTCGCACATACACAGTCATCTGATTTATAATAAAAGTGTCCCTGTAATTCTGTGTGTAGGGGGAGAAGAAACATGGTCTCTTCAATAAAAGAGTCATGAGTCTAATAGATACCCATATGGAAAAAAAATGAGACTTGAACCCTACACTTCACACTAGATACAAAAGTTTATACGAAAGCTAAACCATTAAACTTTTAGAAGCACACACAGGGGAATATCTTAAAAACTTTGGGGGGTAAGCAAAGATTTATTAAACAGGACACACAAAGCATTAATTATAAAAGATTGACATATATGACTTCATTAAAATAAAAGATTTCTGTTCATCAAAAGACAACATTAAGAAAGTGAAAAAGAGGGGCCAGCCCCATGGCATAGTGGTTAAGTGTGCATGCTCTGCTGCTGGCAGCCGGGGTTCAGATCCCGGGCACGCACCAATGCACCCCTTGTCAGGCCATGCTCTGGCGGCGTCCCATATAAAGTGGAGGAAGATGGGCACAGATGTTAGCCCAGGGCCACTCTTCCTCAGCAAAAAGAGGAGGATTGGCATGGATGTTAGCTCAGGGCTGATCTTCCTCACAAAAAAAAGAACGTGAAAAAGAAATCCAATGAGTGGGAAAAGATATGCAAAACACATGTCAGAAAAGTAACATCCAGAATATACAAAAAACTCCTAAAAATCTGTAATACAAAGACTGACAATCCAATTTATTATTTGTTTTTTATTTTTATTTTTTTGGTGAGGATTGGCCCTGAGCTAACATCTGTTGCCAATCCTCCTCTTTTTGCTGAGGAAGATTGGCTCTGAGCTAACATCTGTGTCCATCTTCCTCTATTTTATATGTGGGACGCCTGTCACAGCATGGCTTGACGAGCAGTGCCGGTCTGTGCCTGGGATTCGAACCTGTGAACCTTGGGCCGCCAAAGCGGAGCGCGCAAACTTAACCACCATACCAATGGGCTGGCCCTGACAATCCAATTTAAAAAATGGATAAGACTTGAAGAGCCATGTCACAAAAATGAATATACAAATAGCCAATAAGGACATGAAAAGTTGCTGAACATTATTAGCTATCAGAAAAAATGCAAATTAAAACTACAAGATATTATATCTCCACCAAAATTACTAAGAAGAACTGATAATAACCTAACATTGGTGAGGAATGTGAAGCAACTAGAACACTTACGCATTGCTGGAAGGAATGTAAATCACTGAAAAACTGCTTAGCTTTACACTCTATCCTCCAACAATGCCCCACCTTGATATGCACCCAAGAGAAATGAGTGGTATGACCACCAAAAGACATGTACTAGAATGTTCACAGTAGCATTTTTCAGAAGACTCCCTGGGGGGTATTGCAGGCATTATCTAGTAAATCTGATTATGTACAGATTCTATGACTCAGCAATTCCAATATTAGGCATAAACTCCAGAGAAATTCTTGAATATGTACACTAAGATACGTGTAAAAGAATGCTCATAGCAGCGTTATTTGTAATAACTGAAAACTTAAAATCAGTCAAATGTCCATTATTGGTAAAATGAATTTTAAAAATTTTATACAGTTAGTAGTTTTCAGAGTATGGTCTGGGAACCCCTGTGGGTCCTTGAATTCCTTTTGACGGTTTGTAAGGTAAATACTATTTTCATGATACTAAAACATTATTTGCCTTTCTCACTCTCATTCTCTCACAGTTAAGTTTTCCAGAGGCTACATGTGTGACATCATCACTCTGACAGCTAACGGAACGTGTGCTTGTATATTCTTATGTTTTAAAAAGTTCTAAGTTTTAATTTCTAATACACTGATATGGATAACTCACATAAATAAAAGCTCTTTGGGGTCTTTAAGGATATAAAAGTTTCCATACCAAAAGGTTTGAGAACCACTGATCTGTAATTATAATCACTTCCTTGTCCTTCTTTTTGAAACCCACTTGCCTAGAAAAAAACCCAATCCAACTCTCTACCTATTCCACGCCTAAGCCTGAGTAACTGAAAATGCCAAATGTGTAAACTGATTCCTATAAACCCTAAGAATGCCCCATATAGCTCCAGTAACAGACCATGGAATCTGAGCTGGGCAGGGAGGTAAATGATTTACTTTGGAATTCCTGCCCTCACATGACAAAGGTGCTGAGTTCTTAGTTGGTACCCAGCACATGTTTGTAGAATAAAAAAAGGAAACAGATATAAGAGAAGAATTGAACAGAGCTTTACTTGGTCTTATAACAGTCAGAAAACAGTTATTTTTCTTCTTTTTTCCCTTAAGGCTAGACAAAAAAGTCTATGATGACAACTGGCAAAGAGGTTTCCCTCTCTGGCCTGAAGGATCCAGAGAGAAGAAACTAACCAATTAATTACATTTAAGAGTTCTGAAAAAACCAGGGCATGCAGGTCACGTGTGAGTAGCTGGCCCCGAGATTACACTTCATACTAATTTAAAAGCTTCTTAATAATGAATTTCTTAAGCTATCCTAAGGGATTCCAGGATTTGGAAGTTCTTCCTACCAGGAAGCCCTGTCCTGCCACATTCTAACTTAATTATTCTAGTTGAAAAAAAAAAATTGAGGTGATGTCAGGAGACCAGAAATCTAATTCTAGTTCTGTCCCTTATGGTGTGACCTTGAGTTTGTCATTTAAACACAATCTTTTCTTATTTTCCCAAATGTAAATAATGAAATAATTTAATGACTGCCCTACTTCAGAGAAAAATGAAAGATTTAAATATTCTCCAACATATTTTCATGCTACTAAGGTTGACAGAACTACACCCTTAATCAACAACAGTTTGACAAAATTCTTGTACATCTGTGGTTTCATGTGGCCTTCATAACAATCTTTGAAGGCTGACATTATCATCTCCTTTGACAAATGACAAAGCGAGACTCAGAGAAGTGAAAGTGGCAGAGCCAGGCATAATTCTAGTCTTTTGAATCTTCTCTGCACACATTCTGTCAGGTAGCCTAGGAGGAAGGAAGTGCTCTCTCTTCCTTCAGGAGCACAGGAAGTGGCAATTCATATGTTATTTAATTTGATCACATCAGTTGAAAATTTAGTAAATGCTAAGTATCAAGGTTTGCCAATTATCTATGGCACAAAAACTCCAACATGATTCTTGTCCTAGAGGAATACAATCTTGAGAAGGTTAGGAGTAGACCTTTACACAATTAATCACAATTCAGTGGGTATGGGTTGGGATAGGGAAGATACAAGATGAACCTGGAACACGCTGGTCAGAAAGTAATGGGGATCCTCAAAGAATGAGGAGCCCATGTCAAAAGGACACAGGAGCCAACTTCAAGGGGCTTCCACTGGCCAAATCTGGGACAATTTGAGCATCAAAACAAATAATGATAATAAGAAATTATTACTGAATAAACTAAGAATCCATGAGTCCATATTGATGTAAATAAATGAATAAATAAAAAAACAGAGAAGGGAAAGCTTTTACTCATATTAGAATCCCAACTAATAAATGTGGAAGAAATGAGGGAATCAGGAAATAGCCATTTGGGCAATAATTGACTCATGCAACACTCATCAATGTATGCTAAAACTATTGAGTGAAAATTTGATGAGAAATAGGATATTTATAGCCTCAAAGTATTTCTTCACAAGATTATTAATTAATTACAAAGGAATGAAGTGAAGAAACTTGGTAGATACTGCCTGAACCAAGTAATCAAAGTTACTATATGCAGTAATGGGACAAATAGACATCATGTATCTCCATATATGATGCTTTGAGAAGAATGTCACTTCTAGAGCATTCCTGTCAAAAATGTAGAACCTGGGGCCGGCCCGGCGGCACAAGCGGTTGAGTGCGCGCACTCCGCTGCGGCAGCCCGGGGTTCGCCGGTTCAGATCCCAGGCGCGCACCGACGCACTACTTGTCGGGCCATGTTGTGGCGGCATCCCATATAAAGTGGAGGAAGATGGGCATGGATGTTGGCCCAGGGCCAGTCTTCCTCAGCAACAAAAAAAGAGGAGGACTGGCAGATGTTAGCTCAGGGCCGATCTTCCTCACGAAAAAAAAAATGTATAACCTGAATGTAATAATGAGGTAACATCAGACAAATCCAAATTGAGAGCCAGTCTGTAAAATAACTGGACAAACATGTATAAAGAAACATTAAGGTCATGAAAGACAAGGAAGGATGATGGAAGAACTGTTCCAGATTAATGGAGACAAAGAGACATAATTAAGTGCATCTCATGATCCAGAATTTTCTTTTCCTGAAAGGACATCATTGGGACAATTGGCAAAATATGAATAAGGTTTATGGATTAGCTACTGGTACTGTATTGATATTAATTTTCTGGTTTTAATAACTGTAGGTCTATAGCTTAGCTCTTAAAACTATACCAATATTAATTTTCTGATTTTAATAATAGTACTATGCTTATAGAAAAGTACGCCCTTATATTTGAAAATATACACTAAGTCTTTAATAGTAAAGGGACATTATGTATGCAAATAATTGTCAAATGGTTCAGAAAAAAATATGTATTGTGTATCAAGATAGACTGATGATGCAAATGTGATGAAATGTTAATATTTGGGGAATCTTGGTGAAGGGTATAGGGGAATTCTTTGTACTACCATTGCAGTTTTTCTGTAAAGCTGAAATTATGTCAAAATAAAAAGTTTTAAAAAAGATTCGTGAGTGCGGTGCCAAAATGTAGACATACATAGAGTTATAAGAACCTGGAGGAGGGAGTGACTAACTCTGCAAGGGAAGGGGCGGGGGAAAGGGAGACAGGCAAATGAGACTTGTCAGGCAAGATTTCAAAGTACACAACATTTTACGACTAATCTTTGAAGAATGAATGGATCTTGCATTAGGAAAAGGGCAAGGGTGGAGGGTGAGTTAGGGTACTTCAGACAGAGAAGACAGTATGTAGAAAGGCAGGGAGTTGTAAAAAAGTATGGTCATATGAGGACCTATGGATATTCTGTGTGCCTTAAGTCCATAAGAAGGACAAACAGGTAAAGTTTAGAGAGAGATGCTGGAGCCAGTTTGAGAAGAGTCCATATGACATTTAAGGAATCTTCCAGCTCTAACACACAAAGACTCTGCCAAGAGGTATTAGGGTGGATACTATGCCCCTACATATGGAAAAGGTAATGGTGAGGTTCATTGTAAAAGCAGAGGCACATCTAAGGCAGGATAGTAGCACATAAAGATACGTAGAACTGGTAAACTACTTCTGATTTGTGCACATATGTATGTATCTAATCCTTGTTCCCTTGGCCATAATAATGACCAACAATGTTGCTAAAAGGCAGCCAGAAACTGTTAAGGCCAAGAATGGAGAAAGGAGGTAGTTTACAAATGGGTGCCCCCTAATGATGGAGTTAATTTTGCTTAAAAGGAACTTATATTTACTGAGCACCTACTGTGCAAGTGGTGCCATACTATCTGCAATGGCAGTATGGATAATCATTGTCAATAAAATTTACTATGGTGCATAAGAAGCAGTATATACTGGCAGTTAAAACAATGGGCTTTATAGTCTTGCCTATGAAGCATATATTATTATCTCTATTTAAACCAGTGAGGCAACTGAAACTTGAGTAACTTGGCCAAGGTCTCATAAGTAACGAGGCAAGGCTGGAATTTAAAACTAGGATGTCTAACTCCAAAGTCCTTGCTCTTTCCCTCATACCACACAGCTTTCCTCTTACTAACTCAAGATCCATTCACTCACTCATTTGTTCATTCATCATCCAACAAACATTCTGTATTGAGAATACATTATGTGGCAAGCTCTATAGTATGAACCAGGAGTACAGTCATGCACCACATAACGATGTTTGGTGAACTACGGACTGCATATATGATGATGGTCCCATAAGATTAGCACCATGTAGCGTAGGTGTGTAGTAGGCTATACCATCTAGTTTGTATAAGAACTGTAAGGGAGGAAAAAATTTTCCTCTATCCTTCTAGGTTCTTTTGGCTGGTCTAAGAATTAAATTGATATGATACAGAGTAACAGGAGAAAAATAAACAAAAATTTAATAACATGTATACTTGGGAGAAATCCAGGAAAACCGAGTATCTCACCAAAATGGCTGAAGCCCTCATCTTACATACCATCCTCAGCTAAAGACAAAGGATGTTGGAGGTGGAGAGAGTCAGGGACGTCAAAGGGAAAGAAGGCAATTCACAGGTAGGTGAAAAGGAGCAAACATTTAAAAACAAGTGTTTGGCCACACAGAAACAGAACACCACAGAGGGGAGCCCAATAAACAGGCTTTTCCAGGTTTCTTCTTATCTACCACTTAGTTCATGTTATGCTAGGGTGATAGCTCACTTCTTGAGATAGGTTTTTTTAATCTGAATTCTTTTAGGCAGCTAAGGATGAGGTAACAAGAAAAACTGAGTCTTTTGTTTCTTAAAAACAATCAGCCTAAAATAATCCTCATGTTAAAAAGAAACATTTTGGGGTGGCAAATTTTGTTTTCCTTCAGTAAACTCTATGATGTTTGCACAATGATGAAATTGCCTAATGACACATTTCTCGGAACATATCCCCATTGTTAAGCGATGCATGACTCTATAAATAAATAAATAAGTAATCTCAGATGGTGTTAAGTGCTATGAAGAAAATAAAACGGGCCAGCCCAGTGGTGTAGTGGTTAAGTTCGTGCACTCCCCTTTAGCGGGCCGGGGTTCGCGGGTTTGGATCCTGCACGTGGACCTACACACTGCTCATTAAGCCATGCTTGTGGCGGCATCCCATATACAAAGTAGAGGAAGGCTGGCACAGATGTTAGCTCAGGGACAATCTTCTTCAAGCAAAAAGAGGAAGACTGGCAATGGATATTAGCTCAGGGCCAATCTTGCTCACCAAAAAAAAAAAAAAGAAACAAAGAAAAGAAAACAGAGTAATGTGATAGAGAATGACTGAGGGATGGTCAAGAAAGGCTCTTTGAGAAGGTGACATTTGAGCTTAGACTGGCATGACAAGAAGGAATCAGTCATGTGAGGATTTAGGGCAGAGTGTTCCAGGCAGAGGAGACAGTAGGTATAAAGGCCCTAAGAAAATAATGAGCTTGACTTGTTTAAGAAACAAAAAGAAAGCTAGAGAGACTGCAGCAGGGTGAATAGAGGAAATAATGGCACAAGATGAAGACATAAAAATAGGTGGGGTCAGATCATGTAGGGCCTTCTGGGTCATGGTAATGACATGATCTAATTTCTTTTGAAAAAGATCACCCTGGATGCTCTGTGGAGAATGGATTATAGGAAGGCAAGAATGGAAGCAGAGACATCAGTTAGGATGCTAACTGTAGAAGTCCACGGAAGAGATGATGGTGGCTGAGATTAATGTGATAGCCGTGAGGGTACAAAGAAGTGGACAAATACAAGATACATTTTGTAAGCAGAGCTGACAGAACTGCTCAACTAGATGGAGTAGGGGGAGGGAAAGGGCAATTCAGGATGACCATTTACCAAGACAAGGAAGACTAGAGGAGTAGGAGGTTTGGGAGGAGGCAGGTTGGAAATCAAGAATCTGTTTTGGCCATATTATGTTTTAAATGACTTTTAGATATCTAGAGATAACAGGTAGGTAGTCAAATAAATGAGTCTGGAGTTCCATAGAAAGGTCAAGAGTAGAGATATAATTTTGGCAGTAATTAGCGTATAGACAGTATATAAAGACACAGGACTGACTGAAATCACTTGAGAGGAAACAGAATGTACAGAATAGTATAGGAGAGCGCTTAGGACAGAGCCCTGGAGCACTCCAACAACTAGTGGCTGAAAAGTGGAGAATACTAGCCAAAGGAGACTGAAAAGGCATAGTGAAACAGGAATTGAAAATCTAGAGAGTGAAAATCCAGAGTGTAACATCCCAGAAGCAAAGAGAAGGTAGTGTTTCAAGGAGGGAGTGATCAACTGTGCTGGAAGTTATTGAGAGACTCAGCAAAATGAGGGCAGAGAAGGCTTTGTCAACATGGAGGTCAACATGTTCTTAAGAACAGTGTGGGCTGAAGAGCAGTTGGAGGGGGCTGAGGAGCAAACGGTAGATAGAAACAGAAAGACTGACTAAGGATCAGGGTGTTTTTTAGAAGTTTTACTGGTGTAGTAGGTAGCACGGCCCTCTAAAGATGTCCACACCCTAATCTCTGGAAACTGTAAATACGTTACTTACATGGCAAAAGGGATTTTGCAGGTGAAATTAAGGTTGAACTCTTAAAATAGAGAGATTATCATAGATTATTCAAATAGGCCCAATCTAATCACATGAATCCTTACAAACTGAGAACACTCTCCAGCTAGAAGCAGGAGAGATGAGGCAGAAGGAGGAGATCAGAGAGAATCAAGGTGTGAGAGGGACTCGACCCACTGTCACTGACTTTGAAGAGCCACAAGCCAGGGAACGTGAGCAGCCTCTAGAAGCTGAGTATCCCCCTGGACAACAGCCAGTGAGGAAATGGAGACCCAAGCCTAGAACTGCATGGAATTGAATCCTCTCAACAACCTAAATGACCCTGAAAGCAGATTCTTCCTTGAAGCCTCCAGGTAAGAGGTTAGGCTGGCTAACACCTTGATTTTGGCCTTGTGAGACTGGAGCAGAGAAACCAGTGATCTCACCCAGGCTTCTGACCTATAGAACTGTGAGATAATAAATTTGTGTTGGTTTAAGCCACTAAGTTTGTGGTCATTTGCTACAGCAGCAAAAGGAAATTAATATACTGTGAAACTTCAGAGACATGGGGTATTAGCTGGAAGGGAGATGCAAAGTCAAGTGAGAGTTTTGAAAGACGGGAGATATCAGAACATGCTTGTATGTTGATGAGAATGTTTCAGAAAGGAAGGGCTGGAGGAGGAAACCAGTGAGGCAGATGAAAGTGAGGCAAGAGAGAATGCAATCAAGAGAACAAGTAGAGGGGTTGGCCTTTGATAGAAGCAGGGACTCTTCATCTATTGAAATAACAAGACAGGCACCATAAACTGTGCCAGATGCAAAAGCCTGCCTCTGGGCAATCAGTGGTGATACTGGACCCTTCCCTTTGAATATGTTCTGTGGGCCCCTTAAATGCAAACCATTCAAATACAAAGACCTCTTTGGAACAGGGATGTAGGAGTGCACCTGACGTTTCTTTAGGGCTTTCTTCATAGTGAATCATTCCAATTTAACCTGGGCTGATGACTAGAGCTTGTGCTTTGGAGTTATACAGACTTGGATTTAAATCTCAGCTCCACTACATACTAGTTGTATGACATTGGGCAAGTCACAAACTCTCTGGACATTTTTTAAAAATTGAAATTAATAATATTTACCTCACCACACTGTAAGAATTAGAGATAATGTAAACTACCTGTACAGTGCCTATCACAGAGTAGATGCTCAGTAAAGGTTAACTCCCGTAATTATTCTCCTACTCAGCCAGTTCTTTTAAATGTTAGCAGTACTCTTTTATGGTGCAAAAATACTAACAAATGATAAATTTAATGATAGAATCTAGTAGAAAACTGGCATGATTCAAAAGTCAGACTCAGTGAAGTTAGTAGGCTTTGGAATCAGAATGATCCGGCTTCCATCGTGATGTCATCTACAAGTGGTATGATTTTGTACAAGTCATTTAACATTTCTGAGCCTACTATCACCTCTGTAAAATGAAGATAACCTCACTCATAGTGTTGTCTGAAAATTATATGAGAAGTTATGGTAAAGTGCCCAAGACATATGAGCTCCACAAGCAATATTTATTTCCTTCAGTTTTCTTAATCCTCAGAGCAACTGGACAAATATTTCTGTGTTTTCATTAATTTTCTCTTGTAGTCCTGGACTTTTGAGGAAATAAAGTTTTTTTTTTTTTAATTGTTACTACTAGGCATTACTTCTAAGAGAAGAGAATTGATGGCAGACGTAGACAGAGAATTCAGGTCTCTTGATTCCTTGTCCGATACTCTCCTCACTCATGAGCATGCATACACACACACACACACCAATACATATTCCTTCCTCAGTATACTGGGTCTAAATCCACTCTACTGCTTATTTTTTTAACTTCCCAGTTCTGTCTCATTCTTATCAGTCAAATTCTTAACTGTTCCAAACTTTAATTTGCATAATGGCCTCATTAATCTAATAGCATTTTAGCTAAACACTACATTAACATAACTTCACATCTTGGGAGAGTAAGAGGGGAACTGTTCATTCTCTAACTACTTTCACTATTGCAAGTCTTGTCTCTCCAACCAGCTAAATAATTTAACCAGAGCATATTTTTTTAGTGCTAGGAGTACCACTACCCATTTCAAAACTGCCTTAGCAGGCCCACTGGACCCATAGCAGCAAAGCAATGTTTGAGAAACATCATCTGGACTTCCTCCACATGCTTTGAGTGTTCCTTGAAATTTGTCATTAGCTCTTGGTGGTTCTCATCTCTAATCGACTCTCGGGTTTTAGGCCTTGCTGATGCCTGATTCATGCACTTAGCTTGCTCTCTGATCTACTCTCAATGGTTAGCTTTGGTGACCAGCCTGGGGTTCCCAGGACCTGATTCTGGCTTGTATTTTCCTTTCAGCTATACCACTTTCTTGTCTATGTTGATTTGCCAAAGGGACCCTATGTCCAAAGTGACACGGCATGTATCGTAGCACCTTAACGTTATGCTAAGCACATACTAGTAGTCCATTAAAATGTACCAAATTGGTGGCAGTGGGGAGGAAGCAGGAGAAGGTGTATGTGTTAAAGTGGAAGTTGTCCAGCCTCTCAGCAATAGGACAATGTGTAACGTCAGTGTGTGAAGTCAGCCTAAAGCTGGTCTGGAAACAGGGAAGCTAATTACAAACACTTTCTTGAGAAATAAGACACAAGGAATAAAAGCTTATAGCTGTTTCCATGGAAACAAATGACAGTTCTTTTTGGTGCTATATAACCAACAACAAATTAAATAAAGCCAAATATATTTGAGGAAAAGACCAAGAGAACTGGGGTCTTAGGAAAACTAATATGTAAAGACAGTGTTCTGGAAGATCCCAAACTAAAAGATGAGAAGAAATCAGGGAAGGAAGGAATAAAAGAAATTCCTAGCATTTACATTCCAATGAACTGTGGTATAGTAAAAGGAACAGTAGCCCAGGACATAGTTCTGTTTCTCAAACTAAACTGTTATATTACTTTGGCAGATTCTCTGTGCTCCATTTCTATGGTCTGCCATTGCTTCAACATGTATCTTTTCAGAATAAGGATACCATTCTACAAGCTTATTACTTGTCATATTAAGTTATAAATATTTCTGTATTCCCCCCAAATAGTGATTACTTATATAGAGTAGAAACTATAGGAAATGCAAGGAGAAATAGAAAAACATTAATATGATGCTTTAAGACACCACTCTCAGAATAAGACAGATTGAGAGAACAAAAAATAAGTAAGGAAATAGACGATCTAAACAATATAATCATCTGATGTTGATCTTATGGATATATATTAAATATTACACCCTAATATTACTGAACATGGAACAATCACAAAAACTCATCACACATTAGGTCATAAAGAAAATGCTAGTAAGTTTCAATTCTCTCTAATTACAATGAAACAAAACTAAAAATTAAAAACAAACAAAAAAGGAAAAAGGCTCTTTGACAGAGACATTTAAAAAACTATCTATTAAAAAACAAGTGAAAAGGGAAATAAAAACAGGAATTATAGAATTTCTGAAAAATAATGATAATTGAAAACACTATATATCAGAATCAATGAGATGCCTTTAAATCAGTGATCAGAGGAAAATTTATAACTTTAAAATATATCTACATCAATAAAACAAATAAAATGATAAAATAATAAATTACCTATAAAATTTAGAAATTAAGTAATGAACAGAAATGAATTATATTTTCTATTCGAAAACAGTAAAGAAAGAAACAAAGTAAACCACAAGAAAGCACAAGGAAAGAAATCATAAAAATAAAAGCAGAAATTAATAAGGTAGAGAACAAAAAAATACTAGACCCATTTAATAAACCAAAATCCTGAGTTCTAGGGAAAAAAATCAACAAAATAGACCAATCATTAGCTAATTTAATCAAGAATAAAAGAGAGAAAGCACAAATATAAAAATAAGAAGTGACAATGGGCAAAAACAATTGAATCAAAGTCAACTAAAAAAGTAAGAGACCACTTTGCACTTTTATGCAAGTAAATTTGAACACCTAGATGGAATGGATAATTTATTAGGAAAACAAAGTTTACCAAAATTGACTCTAGTGAAAAATAGAAAGCTTAAACAGACCAATTCTGATGGAAGAAGTAGTTAAAGCTATCAAGGAATTACCTCACAAAGTAGCCATAGGCCAAGATGGTTTCACAGGAGCATTCTACCAAGCCTTTAGAGACCAGATAGTCTGAATGCTACCTAAATTAGTTCAGAGCAAAGAAAATGAAGGAAAACTTACAAATTCTTTTTATGAAGCAAAAAGTACACTGATACCTATATCTGAAAAAGATAGCAAAAAATAAGAAAATTACAAATATCACTTACAAATATTAATGTAAAAATCCTAAATAAAATATTTGCTATTAGATTCTAATACCACATTTAAAAAATAACACACATTACTGACTAAACTGACAAAATCTGAATATGGATTATAGATGAAAATACTGTACCAATGTTAAAAATGTACATTCAGAGAGAGCAAATGATACAGCAGATAGAGCAAAATGTTAATTGGTGGATATGGGTAAAAAGATTCTTTGTACCATTCTTGCAACATTCTGTGAGCTTGAAATTATTTCTAAACAAAAAGTTAAAAGAAGGGACCATACCATGACCAAGTTGGGTTTATAAGAGGAATGCAAAAATATTTCAATATTAGGAAATCAATTAACAGACTACATTAATAGGCCTTAGGAGAAAAATTATATGCTGACTATCTTCATAAATACTGAGAAAGCTTTTGACAAAATTTAACACTCAGGAAAATAATATTTGGCTACTTCCTTAACAGGATAAAACATATCTACCTAAATCCTAAAGCCAACATCTTTTTTTTTTTGAGGAAGATTGGCCCTGAGCTAACATCTGTTGCCAATCTTCCTCCTTTTTTCCCTTTTTCTCCCAAAGCCCCAGTACATAGTTGGATGTCATAGTTGTACATCCTTCTAGTTGCTCTATGTGGGACACCGCCTCAGCATGGCTTGATGAGTGGTGCACAGGTCCGAGCCTAGGATCTGAACCTGCGAACCCCAGCCACCGAAGCAGAGTGCACAAACTTAACTGCTACGCCACCAGGCCGGCCCCCAAAAGCCAACAACTTAATGGAGAAACACACGAGGCATTCCTATGAAATCAGGAATAAGTCAAGGATGCCTACTATCTCCACTAATATTTAACATAGTACTGGAAGTATTAGCCAACGCGTTTAGATAAGATAAAACAATTAGGAGCCTAAGAAATTGGAAAAGAAGAAGTAAAACACTATCTATTTGCATATGGCATGATAGGATACCTGGAAAACTCTAGACATGTGCCATCCAACAGGGTAAGCACTAGCTACATGTAGCTGTTGAGCACTTGGAATGTGACTACTTCAAATTGAGATATGCTGTAAGTGTAAAATATACACCGGATTTTGAAGACAGTGAAAAACAAGAATGTAAAATATTTCATTAATAACATATTATATCGATTACATATTAAAATGGTCATGTTTTAGATATTATGGTTTAAATAAAATATACTATTAAAATTAATTTTATATGTTTCTTTTTTGTTTTTTAAATGTGACCACTAGAAAATTTTAAATTACACATGTGGTTCGGTATTTCTATTGGACAGTACCTTCCTAGAGAATCACTGATAAAGCTAGCTCAAACTGTAAAAGAACTCAGCAAGGTAACAGAATATATAGCTAATATGCAAAACTCAACAGCCTTCATATACACAAATAATAGCCAGTTAGAAGATGTAATGGAATAGAAAACTCTGTTTACAATAGAATGAAGAAAGATGAAATACTTAGGAATAAAGTTAACAAGAAATATGCAAAACCTATATGAAGAAAATTAGAAAACACTCCTGAAAGACAAAAAAGTTGACTTGAAAAAATAAAAAGACATCTCTTGTTCTTGTATGTCTCAGTATCATCAGTTGTTAGTTCTTGCTAAATTAATTGACAAATTTAATGCAATCTCAATAAAAACACCAAGAAGGCTTTTTTCCCCTGAAGCTAGACAAGTTGATATTAAAGTTCATATGAAAAAACACTTGAGAATAGCTAAGAAAACAATGAAAAAGAACTATGAGAGGGGACTAGCCTTAGCAGATAATAAAACAAACTACAAAGCTTCTATATTTAAAACTGTGGTACTGGTGCATAAATAGACAGGAAGACACAACTATACACATAAATATGGTATATGATAAAGGTGGTATATCTCAAATCACTAGGGCAAAGATGGACATTTTAACAAATGATGGTAGAACAATGGATGGCCATTTGGAAAAAGATAAAATTAGATCTATTTCTTATACAATACACTAAAATAAACTCCAAATGGATCAGAGATCTAACTATAAAAAATGAAATATACAAGTACTAGAGGAAAATATGGAAGAATTCCTATAATAAAAGGCTGAAAAATTCAACTACAAAACAAAACTTTTGCATGGCAAAAAAAAAAAAAACTATAAACAAAGTACAAATTGGGAAAAATATTTATAATATATATCACAATAAAAGGGTTAACATACTTAATATACAAAGGACTTTTTAAAATTGAGAGGAAAAAAGACCAAAAATCCTACAGGTAAATGAGCAAAAGAAATGAACAGATGACTGACATAAAAAGAAAAAATGGCCCTTATGCATACGAAAAGATGTTAAGCTTCACTCATGAAGAGAAATGTAAATTAAAACTATACTGAGAAACCATTTCTCAGCCATTATATTAGCAAAAAAGAAAAAGCTTGATAATACACTCTGTTTTGAGGCCACAGGAAAGCAGGTACTCCTGCACTGCTGGTGGGAATGAAAAATGGTATCATCTTTACGGAGGGGATTTGGCAACACCTAGCAAAGCCATATTTGTCTTTACCTTTGGACCCAACAATACCACGTCTGCAAGTTTACCCTGAAGATATGCCTCCAAAATATGAAAATACATGTGTACAAGTTTATTAATTGCAGCATTATTTGTAATGGTAAAATACTGGAAACTATCTAAAGTAAGCAAAGTGCAAAAGAGAATACAGAGTGTGCTATCTTTTGTTTAAGAAAAGAAGGGTAGAAAAACACACATATCTGCTTACTTTTTCAAAATGAAACGCTGGAAGGATAAACCATAAAACAATGAAAGTGATTAGTTACAAAGGTTAGTGGTGGTGGAGGGAATAAGGTGGAAGGAAAGGGTAGGGAGGACAATTCTCTCCGTAAACTTTTTTGTATAGTTTTGACTCTGGGAAGCAAACTAATTTTGCATATATTCAAAGAATAAAATTAAACCAACAAAGATGGGGAAAAAAACTAAACCTAAAGCTGAATGCAATTAGAAATAAATGAACCCAACTGTATTTTAAATGAATAACATAATCATGCTGAAGGAAAAAAGAAAAAAGAATGCAAGTAACTTTTTTTTTTTTAATTTTTTGTTTATTGCAGTAACATTGGTTTATAACATTGTAAAAATGCAAGTAACTTTTGAATACGGTATTTGACTAGGGAGGAAAATGCAAACAAATCTTGAACTCTTCTTAGTAGGTTTTTTTTTGGTTCATAGTGGTATGAATGCAGTAATTCTGAAACTATTATATGTGTATTATAGGACTAATGTTGGTGGGAGGCAAGGTTCTTACTGCAGAAAAAGGGAGATCCAAAATATTTCACCAACCTGTAAATGTTGGGAATGTTCCAGGATAGTCGTTTGACAGCTCCTCTTCTCTATCTACACTCATACTGCTTAGATCAGTGGTTCTTTTTTTTTTTTCGTGAGGAGATCAGCTCCATGCTAACATTTGCCAACCCTCCTCTTTTTTTGGTGAGGAAGACTGGCCCTGGGCTAACATCCCTACCCATCTTCCTCCACTTTATATGGGACGCTGCCACAGCATGGCTTGCCAAGTGGTGCATCGGTGCGAGCCCGGGATCCGAACCGGCGAACCTCTGGTCGCTGCAGCGGAGTGCGCGCACTTAACGGCTTGCGTCACTGGGCCAGTCCCCAGATCAGTGCTTCTTAAACCTTGGCCTGCATCAGAATCACCTGAAGGGCTTGTTAAAACAGAATCCTGGGCCGAAGCCTCTGAGTTTCTGATCCAGTAGGTCTGGGAATTTGCTTTTCTAACAAAGTCCCCGGTGATGCATCGGTCTGGGGACCACACTCAGAACACAACCCTATATGACCTCCTCTAGCCTCATGGCTTTAAATTCTATCTATAAGTAAAAGTTCCAAATTTATATCACTAGCTTAGAAATTGCCCTTAAACTCTAGGCTCTAACTTCAATTAAAATTTCCCACTTGAAAATCTATTAGGCATTCCAAGCATAAAATGTCTACAACTGGGGCCGCCCTGTGGCTTAGCGGTTAAGTCCCCGCGCTCTGCTACTGGTGGCCCGGGGTTTGGATCCCGGGCGCGCACCGACGCACCGCTTGTCCGGCCATGCTGAGGCCGTGTCCCACATACAGCAACTAGAAGGATGTGCAACTCTGACACACAACTATCTACTGGGGCTTTGGGGAAAAAAAGGAAGAAGACTGGCAATAGATGTTAGCTCAGAGCCGGTCTTCCTCAGCAAAAAGAGGAGGATTAGCACGGATGTTAGCTCAGGGCTGATCTTCCTCACACACACACACACAAAAGTCTACAACTGTACTCCTGATTCTCCCACCTCTTGCCTTCAAACTTGTTCCTCTCAGTCTTTTCTACCTCATTCCATCCTCTCAAATGACTCAGGCTAAAAACCTTGGGATCATTCTTGACTACTCTTTTTTTCTCATACTCCATGTCCTATCAGCAGTGAATTCCATCAGCTATAACTTCAAAATACATCCAGAATTAGACCATTTCTCACCACTCCCTCTCCTACTTCCTTGGTGTAAATTACCATCATCTCTAACCTGGGCTAGTGCAATAACCTCTTAAATGGTTTGTCTCTGCCCCTCTCATCTAATTTCAACACATCTACCAGAGTGAGCTTTTTAAAACATGCCTCAGATATCATCATTCCTGTGCTCGAAACTTCCAATAGCCTCCCATCTTACCCAGAATTAAAGCCAAGTCCTTATGCAGATCTACTGAACTCTACAAGATCTAATTCCTCATTACTTCTCTGACCTCACTTCCTACCACTCTTCCTCAATTAATCTACTCTCATAATACTGTCCTTCTTGCTGCATACAATAAGCTAGTGATTCTCAAACTTTTTGGTCTCATGACCACTTTACACTCTTAAAATTTATTGAGGATCACAAACAGCTTTTGTTTATGTGGGTTATATCTATCAACATTTATCATATTAGAAATTAAAACTGAGAAATTTAAAAAGTATTAGTTTTAAATTAACGAAAAACGTTAACACATTTTTATGAAAATTACTGTATTTCCCAAAAGAAAAAAATTTAGTGAGAAGAATGACATTGTTTTACATTTTTGCAAATCTCTTTAATGTCTGACCTAATAGAAGATAGCTGGATTCTCTGTTTCTGCATTTAATCTGTTGCTATATATCACTTTGGTTGAAGTATGTGAAAAAAATCCAGATTCATGGAGATATGTAGTTGGAAAAGGAGTACTTAAATAGAATTTCCAGGTAATTATGGATACTTTCCTTTGATTCTACACCAAAATTCAACAAGTGATAGTTTCTTAAATGTTAGTTGAAACGTGGAATCTGAAACCATACCAATGAACTTTTTATATTGTTAATGTTAAAATCCATTAGTCAATCTTACACTTTGTTTTTTTTTTAATTTTTTTTATTTATTTATTTATTTATTTATTTTCCCCCCAAAAGCCCCAGTAGATAGTTGTATGTCATAGTTGCACATCCTTCCAGTTGCTGTATGTGGCACGTAGCCTCAGCACGGCCGGAGGAGCGGTGCGACGGTGCGCGCCTGGGATCCGAACCCAGGCTGCCAGCAGCGGAGCGCACGCACTTAACCACTAAGCCATGGGGCCAGCCCGTCAATCTTACACTTTGAATGAATCTTTTAACTATGCATGATTTTGTAACATTATACATTGGTCATTTGGAAAATATTGTTTCACTGAGTTATCCAGATTTTCCAACGTAGGCACATTTTATTATGCAATGTCAACAACTCACAACAGTTGATATCACCACAATCCCATCAGAAAAGTCTGTGTAAGTTCTGGGAAGCTGTCAAGGTCATAGCGGCAGGCACAAATTTTCCAAAATTTTAATTTTCATTTGAAAGCTAGAATTTTATCATTGTCAACAAATGCTATCAGTTGTTTTCCTTGAAGTGACAGGCTCACTTAGGTTATTTTAGAGAAAATGTCTGCCAAGAACCAAATGTGAATAACCACAGTTTGTCTGTTAGTCATTCTTTCAAGTAAAAATGGTGTTCCATACAAAAAGTGGCTAGTTCAGCTGACAGCTCTATTATACAAGTGCTTTTTCTCAAGGCAACCACAGTACTTCAGTATGCAGCAGAACTGCTTTAGTCATACTTCCCACTTCCTCACACAGAATATTAAAAAGATATGTACTCAAACGTTGGAACTGGCTAAAGGTAATAAACTTTACTGATTCATCAAGGACACTCTCAAGTGAGCCTGGCCTCTTCCCCCTGCAACGTGTGGCAGTGAAAGATAACAGCTTGGTGCCACTGCCTTGATTCATGCCAAGGTGCCAGCAGTTTTACTCATCACTGCTTTTGCCCAATCAATGCAATTATCAATGTAGTGAAAAAAGACAAAGTCGATATTATTATGAAAATAGTTTTGACTTCAGATCCTGTGAAAGGGTCTTGGGGATGCCAAGAATCCAAGGACCATAGTTTGAGAACTGTTGCACTAAACACTCTGTTGCTTTTGTGCACTTAAACTTACAACTCCCTTTGCAGGAAAGAATTTCTTTGTTCCAGATATCCATATGGTATCATGGTACCTTTCAGTGAGGCTTTCCCTGGTCATCCTATATAAAATAATACCTCCACTCATCTCCTGCTCCCTCACCTGCCTGGCACTCTCCATTTCCCTCTCTCCATTTACCCTACTTAATCTTTCTACAGAGAAATTACCACTCTCTGTTTACTCGTTTATTTTCTGTCTCCCTCAACTAGGGTATAAACTCCTAAGGGCAATGCTGTTATCTCCACTTCTTAGAATCGTCCTATATACATGGTAGGTGCTCAATAAATCTTACTTGACTGAAAAAATGTAACTCATAATTTAGCATTTGATTCTAGGATTTTGGCTTGCTTAGACTGCCTTTTCAGTGGTTCATGTTTATTTCCCTAGGAGAAAACAAACTCCAAGAACAGAGGCTAATCTACGTTCTACATAGTCCCCAAAGCTTCTGGCACAGGCCTTGGACATACCATATGCATTCTCTTCCCTAGGGAATACTTGCAGTCCCATAGTCAACTCCAGGTAAAGCCTGTCTCCAAATGACAGCACATATGTGCAGGGGCAGAAAACCAGCAAAAATTTTTATCTACTTCTTTCTGGTTTGCAACAACTGCTATTGTAGGAACACTCTAACTGGTATACAACAATGATGACCTCTTAGCTCCCTGACTCTGTGTTTCCTATCCAAAAACATACTGGAAGCAGGAAAAAAATGCCACTGTGATGCTGTTTTCTAGTTGGTTTTAAGCAGAAGGTTCTTGGTTGAACACGCAAAGGTATACAGTCATGTGTCACTTAATGACAGGGATAGTTCTGAGAAATGCATCATTAGGCGATTTCATGGTTATACAAACGTCACAGAGCATACTTACACAAACCTAGATGGTATAGCCTACTACACACTTAGGCTATATAGTGTTAATCTTATGGGACCACCATCGTATATGCGGTCCATCGCTGACTGAAATGTCATTATGTGGTACATGACTATATTTAAAAATAAGCAGATTTGGCTCTGTGCAGCTAAGATCCTTAAAAATATTCTATTTCTCTGACTTAGTCTTGTATTTCTGCGAACCTAACTTAAGAATATGTTCCTTGGCATTGAAAAAAATGTTTAAAATATGTTTATTATAGCATTATTATAAAAGAAAATTTGGACTATCAAACTAGGGGAATAATTAAGCAAACAACTGCATAACCATTCAATCAAATTATGTGATCATTAAAACTGATGGCTATAAAGACTGTGTAATAACACAGGACAAGTCAGATGATATAATGTTAAGTGAAAAACAATATAAAATTTAATATACAGTGTGATTAAACTATTTCAAAAAATTATTTATAGAGAATAAAGTATATAAATTGTTAACAATGGCAAAGGAGAGGAGGAAGGTGGGAAGCTCAGATGAACAGACTAGCTCCAACAACAAAAGCAATTATATGAACAAATAGACATTAACGTCTTATGCCTCATTCCAATTACTAACTAGATGATTTACCCAAAACAGAGCCTTAGAATATCAAAATTTGGAAGGGACCTTACATATCTAGTTTAATCACTTTTTTTTAATAGATGGAGAAACTAAAGACTATAGAGAAAAAATACTTGATTAAGATCTCCCAGTAAGTTAATGGCAAAGCTGGAGCTGTAACCATGGACATTTGAACGTGATGTGTGATTGTGAGGAAGTTACTTCATTTCTTTGCACTCTGGTCCTTCATTTGTAAAACAGATAGCAGTACTTAACCTAATGAGTTTGTGGAAATGAATAAAAGAAATCTTAACTAAACTGGAGTTGAAAGGCCTGTAGAGGGAGCTCTCATGCCCAATTATACATCTTCAATTACACCAAACAGAAAGAGTCAGACGTTTGCACCTTGGACAGGAAGTAAAACTACTTTACTACTGAAGAAAGATTTCTCTCTCTACCCAGCAACAGCTCAGCCAGTGAGAAATGCTGCAGCTCAGCCAATGAGAAGCCACTGCTGCCCTGAACTGTTATTTTTCCCCTATCGATTTTTGGTTAGAACAGCCCCTCCAGCCCCTTTTTTCTCTATAAAAGCAGCTCCCCTTCTTCGTTTGCTGGATTTGCCTATGGTTTGTCACAGCATGCACATCCCAAATTGTAATTCTTCTGGCTATTCCTGAATAAACTCATTCTGAGATAAAATAACAGGCAAATTTGAGTTGACAGGTTATTGTCAAGATTACATGAAATAACACATGATGGGACTACTACAGGGCTGGCTACACAGTACTCAATAAACATTAGCCTCTTTGCCTTCTGACTCAAGTCGACTTTCTGCTACTGTGCTGCTCTGTGGGAGGTGGAAGAGCAGAGTAGATTGGGAAGGGTTAGAAGGAGAAGGAAAAGAGAAAAGCAGCCAAGGGGCACTTATGGCAGAACAATCCTTGTGATCCTGATGGTTCTGGGACCCTGAATCACTGTTCTAGTAGAAGATACAGCCAATGGGCATCCTGTCCTAAGATTAAAGTGGGCCCACTTGAGACTCTGAAGTATACAGACAGGCCAGTGTCTTGCCTCTCCCTAACCCTCTTTTTTGCTCATTCCAATAAGCAGTATGAAACCATTCTAATGCTTTCCACTTCACAAGGGATAATTTGGGCAGTAGCCAGGACCAACTGCTGTAGGAGCTGCACACATTAGCAGCAATTTCTGGCCTTTTAACCTAGTTCAAAGAAATGCCATTTCTTTACATGCTAGTTTTTAATCACTCTGGGAATCTTCAATTCTGCTTCAACTTTGGCAATCTGCAATATGTCTAAGTATACAAAAGGCTAAGTATACCTTAGTTAAAATAATGGACATACAGTAGTTCTTTTAGTGTCCTTGAAATGAAGGGTATGTCTAAAAATCAAGTTAGCCTGTCAGAAGCTAGCTCAGACTAACCTTTAAGGTTAGGAGAAATTATATCTTTCATCACAAATTCATCTGGACAACTGGTCTTCTTGATTTGCAACTCTGTTGACTGATTTCAGATTTAGTTTCCTGGTTACCTGCCTATGCTCAGTTCTGGCATATTGTGTTGATAACATGGTCTACCTCCAACTCAGCATTTATTCTATTTATTTAGTGAGAATGTGTTAGGCTTGTTCTGAGCAGGGCTGCGGTTCAAGTCTTATGGGGTCGGTAGGCTGGGTAACAGTTTGACATGAAGTCCATGGTTTCCCCAGTGTCTTATCTCTAAGACTCTTTGGCAGTGACAGTGTAAAGGAATGTGGCTCAAAAAAGAACATGGCTTTTCCCAGGGCAATTGTCCCCTGAATGTCTCAAATTAATTTCTTTCACTCCAACCCCACATGTCACTACCTTAAATCATATCCTCATCATCTCTTGCCTTAATTACTGAAATGGCCAACTAACTAGTTTCCCTGCCTCCAACTTACCACCCCCCCCAATCATTATCTCTATTCCTTATCTAACAGGTCATAAGGATCTATCTAAAATACAAATACGATCATGTTACTCCTTTCGTTAAAACCCTTCAATAGTCTCTTCTTACCTTCTGGGCAAAGTCCCATTGAACAGGCCCTGCTTATTATCTTACCTTGTCTGATTTTAGTTTTCTGACATTCGCTCTGTGTTTCAGCTTTCAGAATCATTTTTTTTTTTTCTTAGCTTGTGCCTTGTACCTGTTAGTCCCCCTGGAATGTACTTTCCTATTGCTTCTCCAGTTGACTACCAATTCTACGCATCCTTCAGCAAATGCCACAAATCCCAAGAAGTCTTCCTCAACCTTCCCTCTTTTCACCTATTCAATTTGTGTGGTAGTATTTTGAATTTTATATATTTCTGGTAACTCAAACATTTCATGCTATTTTTGACAACTATTTTATAAGCACCTGCTTTTGTAATACACACAAACTTAAACTTTTTACTACTACCCATGAAAGATTCACCTTACTTATCATCATACAAACAACATATATCATCTGATGGCTAACCCAAACAAAACTTGATGAAGTAACTTACTCTTACTGGGCCTCAATTTCCTTATTTATAAAATAACAGAATTAATAGAAAATGACTCATATTTTTTGAGAGCTTAGTACGGACCAGCTGCTGTTCTAATACATGAACTCATTTAACTCCTTGCAACAACCCTGTGAGTAGGAACTATTATTGCCTCTAATTAGAAACTAAGGCTAAGAGAGGGTTAAATAACTGTTCAAAGTCACATAGCTAGTAAATCTCTAAAAAGATCCTTCCATTTTGAAAGTTCTGTGAGAATTCTATGGTTCTAAAAAATACTCAAATCTAAATAGGATGCAGAAGAAAGTCAAATCAGCAACAATTGTTTCTACCTTATATTCTATTCATCTATATCTCATCTCCCCTAATAAAATTATATTCCCTGCATACCTAGCATACTGGCTAATACACAGCAGGAACTCCATAAGTATTTTTGAATGGATTTACTCAATTTTCAATTTTTAGCATCAGATATTACACTGAAAGCCAAGTGCAGGTCAACAGATGTTACTGGGAAAGACAAGATAAAGAAAATCCAATTACTCCTCAACATGGAAAATAAAATTAACACTTTTTTTGTTCGTTTTGATGGGGTTGGGGGTTTGCTGCTGCCAAGTTTGATCGTCAAGATGAGAATATTTTATTTGAGATATGTTAATGTAATTCTGAAAACAAAAACACATATCAACAAATAAAAGAAAAAAGAAAAAAAACTGTGGTAATACATTGCCACTAAAAAGTACAAAGTAACCAGAGAGGTACCATAAGCTCCTATCCAAATGGGCTTCCAGGTGGTACAAAGCAGAGAGACAGACTGCCAGTAGCTATCCCAGGAGTGGGAAGAAAGGACAGAGAAAGTTGCATGCACTCAAAATATCCTTGGGGGGGTCCTACCCCGTGCTCCAGATGGCTTTTCCAACCCCTTTTCTTTCCATGAAAGTTAAATTTCCTAGGAATATCTCAGTTGGCATAGTTGGTTGCATAACTATATAAACAGGTGGCTCTACTCAATTATGAATGACTTCTCCTGTGGGAGCTATTATATTCTATGGCTGAAGAGCTGGTAGGGACTGGCCTAGAAAACTGACTTCTCTTGTCCAGGTGTACAGTAACTACTTATTAGTGCTTTGAAGGATCTATCTCCCACTCTTGATCCTTCTCATTCTACTCTGAACACACATGTCAAAGTTACCCTAACCCCCAGCCGCTAGGGTAAAAAAGGACCCTGAAGTGTCTCGTAGATTTCACTACGCATTTCCAAAATCACTGATGGAAACCTCTCACATGAGAATCACACTTTACAATTCTCAAACTGTGAGAATTTGAGAGGTTACCCTGAAACCAATAAACAAAACTTTAATATTCATTAACTCACTTGATCTTATTCACAATTATCTCAAACATTTACCTAATGGTTATCTCTAAACCTCCTTTGAAGGATAGAGAAGCAAAGCGTGGTACAGGAGAAAGAACATGGATTGTGAAGTCAGAAACTCATGGAGCTAGGTCCAAGTCCTTGCAAGTTACTTAATCTCTTTGAGCTAAGGGTTACAATGAGTTTAACTGAGATAAAGTTTGAGGATGTGGATACAATAAGCATTGTGTCTGAAATGACCTAGTTCTTATTCTACCTGGCAAACTTTCTGAGCCTGTTTCTTCATATGTAAAACAAGGTTAAATACTATAAACCCCAAAGGGGGTTTGTGAGATTCACTGAGATAATGTATCAAAGTGTCTGCCACCATATTTTGGACCCTGTATGGGCTCAGTAAATGTTAATTTCCTTTCTTATTAAAATGGTGCTCATTAAACATCCTAAACAACATTATAAAAGGTAATTAGTTTAACATAGTACTAAATAGCAGATACACAAAAGGCTAAACCTATTTTTTTGACCTACACTGTTTTCTACAGAAAGTTCCAGATAAGACTGGCTCTACAGTATGCTCCGATTATTGTCCCTGTGTGTGAGTGAATTCAGTTCTAAGGGAGGCTTCCATGTTTCTATAGGGCAGATACTATATGATCCCTATTGATTTGAATGAAGAAAAGACATCATGGGGAAAGAGGAGGAATTCTCTTACCTGACAAAAAGTTTTACTGAGGAAAATACTAGGTTTATCAAAACCTGGGTATTGTGATAGAAGAGAATTGTAAAAGCATTTTCCAAATCTTGTGAATTACCACCCCTACCCCCTCAGTTTCAAAAAAAAAACTCCCAGAAAATCCCCTTACCTAATCTAACATGGCGATTATGTCCTGAAGTTTGGTTCACCTTGTACTGAGACTAGATAAGGGGTAACATTAAGCATCTACTGTGACCATTTGAGAATATAAAAATAGAAAAACGCAATCCCCTATCTTCAACAAGTTAGGTCACGATACTTTTAAGGGAAGTCCCCTGTGAAGGGAAGTGAGAATGCCTTTCCATTCTGCACTAGTTAGACCATACTTGATGTGTGGAGTGCACTCTAGGCACAACACTGTAAACTGAAATGGATCAAGAAGAGACTCCAAGCTGATGAGGGGCTTATAAACTATCCAATCTCAGAAATATCTGAAGAACAAACATCTGGAGGAACAACAGTATCGAGAGCTATCTCAAAAGGTTTCAGGTGAAACAAGAAACAAAATTAAATGGAGCCAAAGGATAGATACTGGAGGAAAGCAGATTTCAGCTCAAAATAAAAAACAAAACAAACATTTTTAGCCATTAGAGCTATCACAAATGGAAGAAAGGCGCTCCTTTGGAAGCTTACAATCTCCCTGTCTCTGGAAGAATTTAAGTAACGGCCAGATGAGTATTTATAGGGGATGCTCTCAAGGTGAGTCCTGAATTAGGCGGGAGATTGAATTTGATGACTTCTGAGATTTCCTCTAACCCTGAGATTCTAGGATTCTATGACTTTTTACTTTCCTGACATCTCATATTTATTATTAAGGCAACTAATTGACTCTTAACCAAAGTAACTTCTAGATGGGAAGAGAACATGGTCAAGAGTGACTCTAAAGTCTTTATATATGGGAAGATGTTAAGCTCATGCTGGTAGATACAAGTTCTCCAAAATTCTAATTTTCGCTTGAAGGTTTAAATTTATCATTTACAGCAAATGTTTATAGGTTGTCTTCCTTGAAGAGACCAGCTCACTTAATTTTGGAGAAAGTGTCTTCCAAATATCCACGTCAGTTGTTCTTTGAAGTAAAGATGATGTTCCATGAAAAAGTGGCTACTTCAACTTGCAACTCAATCACACAAGTGCCTTTTCCCCAGACAACTATTATTCTTGGATATTTTAAAGATGGAGAAACTGAACTCAGAGAGGTTAAAAAGACTTGCCAAAGAATACATAGCCAAAGCTAGGATTTGAACCTACATCTTTGCATCTCCAAAGTCCATGCTCTTTCCGCTATGTTACCCTGAAACCAATAAACAAGAGTGTATCCCAATAAAGGAAGAAAGATAAAGAACTAAACATGCCTGGTTCTAATAATAAAGGGCATCAGGGTACTACTGCTGACTTCAGTTTCTCCAATAATCCTTAGTTAGGAGTCTTAGCTGCCCAAAGGAATTAATTATCAGATCTCTCTTCTCTGCAGCAACCACACAGCATATGGAATTGGAAATAGATTTAGCTTGTGTATGTGTGTGTGCATGTGTGTCTACATGACATAGAACAGGAACAGTGGAAAAGAAAAAAAGAACAGGGGGAAACCCATTTGGTTTACCAGTTTCCTGGACTAGGATCTTGTTTTCATTCACGGCAGTGTATCAGTGGCCTTAGCATAGTAGTTTAGAGGATGTGTTCTTTATTAGCTTTGCTCAACTTGGCTGAGTTCAGCTATGTGCTGCCAGCTGGGCTGATGCCAAGGCTGAAACTTGACTCCTCTAAATTCCAGTTCACTTAATAAAGCATGGATTGCCTCCTGCTCCTATCTAACTCAGTTAACACTTTCGGTTCTCCATATCTAGCTCCTTCTTTCCCTCTTGATTCTTATTCCTACAGTACGGATAGAGGATCTCCGCAACTATAAAGACATCTCCCGTTTTCCTGGGGACTTTTTAGGCTGATAAATCTGTAGAGAGTGGGGGAAATGGAAGGATGATAAAATGCACGATGGGACCACAAGCTAACTTAGAAGCCTCATATTACTGAAACTCAAGGGAGTGACTGAACTTAGCTGTCAGGGGCAAGTGGGGTAAGAGGATTCAGGAGCAATTTCAGCAAGTGGAGGGCTATGTCTTCTCAGAAGATGGTCTGCTAATGTGTCTGGTCAAGCCTGGGGCACTCAGAGAGGTGGCATGAAAGCACATGGGGATGAAGTACCTGCTAGTCAGCCACACAGTCACATGAACACATTTCAGGTTTCCTTAGCATAAGACAATACATCTAAAAAGCTTATAAACTGTCTTCTTGCCGTATCACCCTCATAATCTTCTGTTTTTCTTTGGTCTGTTTAAGAGTTTGCCAAGTTTCTCTCATCTTCTTGGTATACATGATTGTTTATGTTTTGTTTTTCTTCTGGTAAGTCATTATTGAGATTCAGAAATTCTCCTTTATAACTGTAATATTTCCTCAAAAAATCATCTAGGGAATTCAGAGGAAAAAATGTAATAACTTAGAGTTATCACTGGTTTCCAATGTGACTTTCCTAAGAACCACATTTATTGGTAGTGCTGTGGAGTCAATTCCGACTCCTAGTGACCCCGTGTACAGCAGAGCAGAACCCTACCTGGTCTTTTTGCACCATCCTCTCACCTTCCGGTGCTACATCAGACAATGCTCTGCTGCTAGTCACAGGATTTCCATGGCCAATTTTTCCAGAAGTGGGTGGCCAGGTCTTTCTTCCTAGTCTGTCTTAGTCTAGAGGCTCTGCTGAAACCTGTCCACCATGGGTGACTCTGCTGGTACTTGAAATACCAGTGGCATAGCTTTCAGCATTACAGCAACACGCAGCTGCCACAATAAGACAATGAACAGACAGGTGGTGCGGTTCCCTGACCAGGAAACAAACCTGGGCCGCAGCGGTAAGAGCATGAGTTTTAACCAACTAGACCACCAGGGCAGGCTAAGAACCATATACACTTATTTAAAATAAGAGATTTTGCAAGTTGATATGTACTCATGCTGGCACACAGAAGGTGTTACAATAAAAGCTTGCCAAAGAAAACTACATGGGTCTAAGTATTCCCAAGAAAACAGCAGGTGTGGTCAAGTATATGAACTGCCTAATCATTTCTCACTATTTCCAGGAGTTTGAGAGATGCCAGTTGTTTCATTAGACACGCCAAAAAATTGCTACCATTCTCAGGCATCTGTGGCTGGTGAAGTCAGGAGAGAGAACTGGGCAGAGCAAAGGGGCAGCTTAAGAAAGCTGGAAGAGAGGCATGAAACAGGATTTTCCCATCTCTTGGGCAGATATAATTAGAATCAGTAAGAGAACCCAGATCCTCTGCTTCATAATCTAGTGACACTCATTTCATTTCCCCAAATTCGTATTTCTATTTGTGTACCATAAGCATACAATCAAGAGAAAACCAGTTATGGGACAACTGGCTCACTGCACAAATAAAATAAATAGATATATTTATTTTTTCTGACCCAAAGTGAGCACTTAAATGCCTCTGTGTGCAGCTCCCTTTCCTTGGGATGTCTAGGCATCGTAACACAGATATAACAGACATATAGTGGGAATCTACTATGTGCTACATGGTGCTATGCACCCACCTGCACACCCATTTTCTCATTTAAATCAATCAATCAACCTGGGAAGTAGGCACTTCTCTATAACCTCCATTGAGCCTAGCACAGCTAACATGAGGCTACTCTACAATTGTTGGATAGATGGTGTGTGTGTGTGTGTGTGTGTGTAGAGAGGGAGGAAATGCTATACTACATAAAGGCGAGGCCTGGAACTAGTGTATATGAGAGGGTAAAAGAGAAAACAGCCAAATAACTGTCCTCCTTAAGGGCACCAAAGAATTTGTTTCACTTACTAACCAATGTGTCCATACCTTTTCTGACACGGCTAGTGAACACACCTTCTCAGGAGACAAGAGGGGCATACTGGTCACTAGAAGCTTCCTGTAGAGAGGAAATTCACCTGCTTGTTGTGACTTAGTAGAAAAAGAAGTTGGATGGAAGGGCAGGGGGTCCCGGGGTAGAGGCGTACACGTTTAGTGACAGAGTGGCAGGAGAATATGGGTTTGGAGATGAGCCTTTCTGGAGATGAGTGCCCCTTGCCATTCTTATTTTTGGCCATAACGTTTCCAAAATTTAAAAAATTTTGAAATTTTAGAACATTAGTTTAAATGACTTCTAATCTGTTGCTAAAATTGTACATTCTCACTTTTGTAATTAAGTAAATAATGGCTTTAATGATGAATATAAATGAAATCAGGAAATATAGCATGATCTATTTCACTCAACAAATATTACTGAATAACTACTATGTGCCAAGTGCTGGGGATATAGGTGAAGTTAATAAATTAGTTCCATTTAACAAGGACTCCAGGTAGAAATGAATGCTAACTTTTTTTTTTTGTGAGGAAGATCAGCCCTGAGCTAACATCCATGCCAATCCTCCTCTTTTTGCTGAGCAAGACTGGCCCTGAGCTAACATCTGCGCCCATCTTCCTCCACTTTACGTGGGACACTGCCACAGCATGGCCTGACAAGCAGTGCGTCAGTGCATGCCCGGGATCCAAACCCGGGCCACCAGTAGCGGAGCGTGCGCACTTAACCGCTACGCCATGGAGCCGGCCCTGTGAATGCTAACTTTTTAAATAGGGCAGAAAGAAGAATTTTAGCTCCCTCATCATTATACTGGAAAAACTAGCATTATTTTACATGTTGCAGGGGTAACTGTTTGTTAAATAAAATAGTTGCTGTAGGTGTTAAAATAAACTTTAAAAATTCACATTTTGGCCTCTTTATTGAAAGAATATGCCCCCCAATCTTACTCTTTTCACCACAATGTCAGTGCCTTAATTTTCTTTCTCACCTGGAATATTATAACAGCTTGTTAACTGACATCTCTGCCTCCAGCTTCTGGAAGCCACCCATCCTTTCACTGCTACCAGAATGGTTGTTGTAAAACACAAGTCTGACCTGTAACTCCATTAATTAAAGCCCACTCAATGGTTCTTATTGCTCTTAGGGTAAAGACCCAGATACTAAAATGGTCTATAAGGAAGCTGTGTATTTCCTCTCCTTCCTCTCCAGCCTTTTCTCTTTCCATTCTTCTCCTTACACCCTACAGTCTAGTCATTCAAACATTTTTGAGTTCCTCCATCACACTTATTTTTTAAATCTCAGGCCTCCACCCATCTTTGTCAACTACTAGCTAGAACTCTTTCTCTCCCTTCCCATTCTTCAGGTTTCAGCTTAGATGTCACTTCATTTGGAAGCCTTCCCTGATCTCCAACTTCCCATCTAGGTTAAGGGGCCTTCTACACTTTATTACTCCGAAGTTGTAATTCTCTGTTGGTCTGTATGCTCACAAAACTGTAAACTCTAAAGGCAGAATCTCCATCAACTAACCCAATAGTAGCACTTAGTTGTGACTAGATAGTTAGAATTTGAATGAATGGATGAACGGCTAAAGAAAATCAGTCCACCCTTGACCTACATGCTGTGACCTACAGGTCAGCTTTAGTTGTGTTATTCTTGCCTCTACCCTGGTTCTTCCCTATGTAGTTTAGGACTGCAATTTAACCAATCTCTTTCTGACCCAGAATCCCTAAGTGATTATAGTATAGTTTCCTATGTAGTTTTACAACAGGACGAGACCATCAATAAAGTATGGGAAGCACTTTTTAAATGTTTCACAGAAAAAAAAAAGAAACATCCTGAAAGTTTTGTTTTTAAGCATCAAATTCTTACGCTCCATACTAGGGTAATAGTCCTGCATGTCAACCACAGCATTGAGTCAGATTTGGAAGGTTTTTCCTTGTACCGTGCCACAGGTAGAAAGGGTAGACTGAAAGGGTAAAGGAGGCCTGGCTGACCATTTACTCTAACAGGTGTGCTCAAGGGCAGCACTACTGTTGGACTCTCATATTTGTATCAGTATATAAAGAACAGCCAAACCCAGTTTACATTATATGAAGTCACAAGAGACTGATATACAATCCAGAACAGCAATATATTAATTTATAATAAAAATATAAATATGAAGTAGCTTGGATCTCATGTTCTTTTCCTGTTGTAAAATTACATAAGCAGCTAAACTATAATCTGAAACCTGCTTGCCCAGCCTGAAATCAGAGCAGGGGGGAGTTAAGTGGATTATTATAATGGCTAAAGGCCTAATTAGCATTATAGTCATGCCAAGTGGAATGAACTCTTTATCTGGTCTTCTAAACCTAAAAACGAAGCGCCCCTGTTTCAGTTTTAAGTCACACAAAAAAAGTGATGAGTTTAAAAAAAAAGCTTCTGCCTTTTATAACCAAGTACCCTGGGTTGGTTGTAAGCTTGGTAATTTGCTACCCATCAGAGTTGGCTTGGCCCAGGAGTTCAGGAGCTAAAAAGAGTACTACTGGCTTAGCAAAGGAGAAACAGCTGGCACGCATGAGTCCCCTTAGACAGGCAAAGCCCCACATGTGTCGGGGGCAGAGCTAGGTGGTAGGTGAGCTGATGGATCTGGAATCAAGCAGGAGACAGTTACAGGAGTCACTTGTTATCCAACCCCTAGATTAGGAACCTATATAGTATTACAGAGATGGAAGGGACCTTAAGGATCATCTAGTTCAACTTCTCACATTAGGAATGACTTGCTCAAAGACATAAAACAAATCTGTGGTCCAGTTGAGACGAGATCCCAGTTCAATGCTCTGATATTACACTACATTGCTTCTCTCCTATTCATATCAGGATCTGGAAGCCAAAATCCAGGGTCTCAAACGAAGCTTTGAAGAGAACCCAAAGGAGAATGGGGAGAGTAGAGGGGAGCCATGTAAAGGCAATATGGCTCAAAGTGATGGCCCTGACAGCTGTCCCTACTAAAAGATCTCTCTGTCTTCTCCCTCTAGACTCAGATATCAACAGAACCAAGTCACTTAATCCTCTGAACTTCACTTTTCTCATAAACAAAATGTCTCTGAAAATAATTATACCTAGTTCAGAGTTACCAGGAAGACAAAATGAAATAACACGTGTAAAAGAATATTAAATGAATATTGGTATTTTTTCCTACTTACTGCGAGCAAGAAACCATCTCATGATTACTTCAAATTTTTTAACATCTGCACGCTAATGATCAGAAGGTAGGAAGGAAGAAGGAGACAGTATGATTAGAAAGAGAACAGGCTTACACACAGAGAACATCTTGTTTTGTGAAATGAATTGAGTAACCACTTTTTTTCCACACTGTATCACTTGCTCCTTAGCCAGGACACTGAGATGGCTGAAGTTCTGCTATTACTGAAAGCTACATTACAGAACCTACTGAGGGTATGAGGTGGGGGAGGAGGCAGTTGCGGGGGGAAACAACCTGGCTTCTGGAAAGATGACCGAAGGACCTGGTCTGGAAATGCCAACTGGAATAAGGTCTCTCTCTACCTTCTCAGCCTGGTCCTTCTGGTCATATTCTGTTAAAAATCTAAGACCTCCAGAGAGACACAGAAGAGGAGATGAAAACAGTTAGCAAACACCTCTGGAAGCATCAACCACATAGTGAGTCATACTTCTTATCAGCATGGTGTGCAGTCAGAAACGAATGCATGTCCAGCAATTCCTGGACACAAAGACTCTTAGCTCTTCTGGCTCTTGAGAACTGCCTAACTGCTATAACAGAGTTGCCAATCAAAATAACAGAGTTCTCTAGGCAAGAAAGTGAGAAAAATCAAGCTACTAACTGAATATAGCCTGGAGCACCAAGGCTTATCCTGTTTTAGTCTCAAGTTAATGAAAATGACTCTACTACCACTTCCAAGGCACTTCTCTTCTGGCTGCTTCCACAGAGATAGTATCTGACAGGGCTTGCAGAGGGATGCCAATGGATTTCTCATACCGACCCCAGGGCATTTGTTTCTGGAAGCATACAGAGGAGCAGCACTTTCCTGAGGCAAGAAGTGTGTCTCTCTACCCACCTACCCCCCATCTCAAGTTCTTTCCACCTCAGTGCCACCAACCTAATCCAAACAACCCCCATCTCTTCCTTGTCCAGAGTTAACATGGCACAACCCATTCTCCACAGAGCAGCACAAGTGATTTTTTAAATAAAAGATTGATTGACATATAATTTACATACCATAAAATTCACCCTTTTAAAGTGTACAATTCAGCGTTTTTAGTAGACTCACAGAGTTGTGCAAACATCGTCACTATTTAATTTAGAACATATTCATCATCCCCAAAAGAAACCCCATATTCATTAGCAGTCACTTCCCATTTCCCCTGTCCCCCAGCCCCTGACAACCACTAATCTACTTTTGTCTCTATGTTTCTGCTTACTCTGGGCATCTCATATAAATGCAGTCATACAATGTGTGGTCTTTTGTGACTGGCTTTTTTCACTTAGCATGTTTTTAAGGTACCTCTATGTTGTAGCATATATCAGTACTTCATTCCTTTTTATTGCCAAATAGTATTTCCTATGGGTATACGACATTTTACTTATCTATTCATCAGATGATGAACATTTGGGTTATTTCAACTTTTTGGTTATTATGAGTAATGCTGCCATGAGCATTCACGATATGTTTTTGTATAGATGTACGTTTTCTATTCTTTTAGGTATATACCCATGAATGGAATTGCTGGGTCACAGGTAACTCTATGTTTAATATTTTGAGTAACTTCCAAACTGTTTCCAAAGTGGCTGCAGCATTTTACAATCTTACTAGCAATGTATGAGAGTTCCAATTTCTCCAGCATTCTCACCAACACTCATTATTGTCTGTCTTTTGATTATAGCCATACCCTGTATGGATGTGAAGTGATAGCTCATTGTGGCTTCGATTTGCATTTCCCTAATGACTAACGATGTTGAGCATCTTTTCCAAATGCTTATTGGCCATTTGTGTATCTTCTCTGGAGAAATATCTATTCAAATCCTTTGCCCATTTTTTAACTGGGTTATTTGTCTTTTTTATTGTTGAGTTGTAAGTGTTCTTTTATATTCTGGATATAAGTGATTTTTTAAAAGTAAACCAGATTATGTCACTCCCCTGCATAGTACCCTCTAATGATTCCCCACTATGTTTAGAATAAAATCCAAATTCTCACTCTGGCTTACAAGGTTCTACATGACTTTGCCACTTTCCCCCTCAAACAGTGCATTGTAGTTGAGCAGTCATTCTCAGCACCATTGTATGTATGTCCCATCTGCCTACCTGGAATTCTCTTTTCTTTTTTTTTTTAAATTATTACTGTTATTGTTATTACTATTTTTTTGGTGAGGAAGATTAGCCCTGAGCTAACATCTGTTGCCAATCCTCCTCTTTTTGCTGAGGAAGATTGGCCCTGGGCTAACATCTGTGCCCATCTTCCTCCACTTTATATGTGGGACGCCTGCCACAGCATGGCTTGATAAGTGGTGGGTAGATACGCGCCCAGGATCTGAACCTGCGAACCCCCTGGAACTGTCTTTTCTTGAATGGCTCCTTCCTGTCATTCAATTTAAATATCACCTTTTCAGATAAATTTTCCTGAAAAGAAAGTGTATCTAAAGAAGCTCCTCCTCCAAAAAGTGGAACAAGGAAACTTTTTGGGATGATGGATATGCTCATCATCTTGATTGTGGTAATGGTTTCATGGATGCATACATAGCTCTAAACTTTTCAAACTGTATACTTTAAAAATGAGCCATTTATTTTACTTTAATTATATTTCAATAAAGCTGTTAAACAAAAAACACCCTTCACAATCACACCTCCACTGTCACTCTCTTAACATTCTTTATTTCCTTAGGAGAAACTGTCTATCTGAAATCACCTTGTTTATTTCTTGATTTAAATATTTACCAACTATCTCATCCCACCAGAATGGAAGTGCCATGAGGGCAGGAATGTTGTCTGTCTTTGTAACTACTGTATCCTCAGCCTGGCTCACAATTAGGTGCTCAATAAGTATTTGGCTAATTGAATGAATGAATTCAACAGAGGTTCAGAAAAGCGATCCACAGACAATAGAAAGGGTGACTTTCTAGTCCCTCAGATTCATCACTATTTTTAGACTTAGGGGGATGAGATTCACATTATTTCTTTTATTAAGAGCAGCTATCTCAAACTCTATCCTGGATGATCTCCAACATCATCATCATTAGAAATATCACTTACTGTTCAATTACTCTGTGATACTATTCTAGTACTTTATATATACTCTCCCATTGGTAGTGGTTACTTTTATAATAATAGCATTAAAATAATGATAATATAGCATATTATATATTATATAGCAGTAGTATTTAGTAATTATAATAAATATAATATAGTATATAATAATAGCAGCAGTAATACAATAAAACATTTGTTTAGCACTTGGTATTTGCCAGATATTATGTAAGCATTTTACCCATGTAATCTCATTTATTTCTCACAATAACTTTACGAAGTAGGTATTCTTTTACAGACGAGGAATTTGAGGTTTAGAGAGGTGAACTAAGTGCCCAAAGCCACACAGCTGGTGAAAGGCAGAGCTGGAACTCAAACCTAAGTCTCTTACTTCAAAGCCCATGCTTTTTCCATTCTGCTACAGTGCTTCTCAAGTATTTTTATAACACAATGTTACTCCAGCTCACATTAAAAAGCCCCTAAGATCTGAGGAAGATGTGCACCTTGAGAATGATACTACTCAAACTCTGAAATGGGTTAGGAACAAAAGTTAAGGGAGATGAGAAGCAAGTTGCCTGAGAATAAACCAAGACATTAGTAGAGTAAGAAATTTTTACTTTATCACAAACTCTACATCTAGCTTTATTTGACATTTTATTCTTACTGTTTCTGATTACTTTTGGGTACACCTTGGCTTTTACCTAAGTTTCTGGCTCTTGCTCCTCTTCTGCCTACTAGTGAGGTTTACTGATGAAGATATGCTGATGATGAGAGACCTAGGTAATCTCCCTTATCACCTTGGGTTCTGATTCAAGAGCTCATAGGTAGGCCTTTACCTTTAGTACCAGGTGGCTGTAGGTTGTCTCCAGTCAAGGAACACCAGCCCACAGGGAAGATGTCCCGGGAGTCGAAGCGGCACCAGTAGTCAAAGGCCCCTCGCCATCCATCAAAAGTGACAAGCACTTCTGAGCCCCGCACCTCCCCAATAGTGGCTGGGCAAATGAAATGAGGGTTCTTCCTGTCCACAGCTTCTAGCTTCATTCCCATTTTGAAGAAGTTGTGGGAAGGTGATGGTGGTTCCTAGATGAGAAACAGAAATATTACAGACCTAGACGCAAAGAGAGAGGCTATATATGCCAGAAGACTGCTACCTCATTCGGATGATTAAAAAGTGACTGCTATATAATAAGATTTACAGCGGAGATTTAGTCTTTCTTTGAAATGGCTCTCAAAGTACACCAAAGTATTACTTTGTAATCCTAACATTTTGACATCTTTACTTCAGATCTTTTTTTTTTTAAAGAAATAAAATGTAACAAAGTTGAATCCCCCTTTGTGCTCTTCCCTTATCCCATTTCCCATGCATGTTTTTATACTTTACTATATAGGTACATATCTTTTTGCATACTTTTAAATTTTATATAAATGGTATTTACACTGTACAGTCATGCACCACATAATGAAGTCTCTGTCAATGATGGATCTCAAATATGACGGTGGTCCCATAAGATTAGTACGATGTAGCCTAGGTGTGTAGTAGGCTATAGCATCTAGGTTTGTGTAAGTATACTCTGTGATGTTCGCACAACGAAATCGCCTAACAACACATTTCTCAGAACGTACCCGTTGTTAAACTACGCATGACTATACACATCATTCCACAACTTATTTTTTTCCAACATTATATTTTTGAAATTTATCCACATTGATAAATTTAGCTCCAGTTCATTTTAACTGCTAATAGTATTCTAGTATATGTGTATATCACAATTTATTCATTTTCTTTTGATGGACATTTAAGGTTGTTTCCAATTGTTTACTATTTCAAAAGAGTTTTAATGACCATTCTTGCACTTGATCCTTTGTACACACGTGGGAGAGTTTCTTTAGGGTATATTTAGAGAGGTGAACTAAGTGCTCAAAACCACACAGCTGGTGAAAGGCAGAGTTGGAACTCAAGCCTAAGTCTCTTTTACTTCAAAGCCCATACTTTTTCCATTCTGCATAGAACCACCATTCTCCACTTTTTTAGGGAGCAGAATTGCTAGGTCACAGGATAGATATAAACATCTTCTGCTTTATTAAATATTGTTATATTGCCCTCCAAAGTGGTTGTAACACTGTACACTCTCTCCAGTAGTGTGGAAAGTTCTTGGGTGCTGATTTGCAATGTAGTTGCATAGACAAAGTTTCCAAAAAAGTATTTTACACTCTATTCTGTTCCCCTCTTGCTGTCTGATCCTGTGCCAATAACACAGTCTTTAGTAAATGAATATCTGGTAGAAAAAGTCTCCCTACTTCGCCATTCTTCAATATTGTTTTGGCTATTCTTTCTCCTTGACCTTCCACGTGAATTTTAGAATCAGCTTTTCAGGTTCCACAGAAAAATCCTATTTGGATTTTGACTGAAATGCCAATGAATTTACAGATTAATTTGGAAAGAAATAACCTTTGTATGTATGATATTGCGCCTTCTCATCCATAAACATGTTACAGTATTTTCTATTTTTTAAGTATTTTTTAATGCGGATTTCTTCTTTAATATAGATTTTTAAAATTTCCTCTATAAATATCTCATGCTTTTTACATTGTTTTTCTAGGCATATTATAATTTTATTGCTATCATAAACGGTATCTTTTAAAAGTTTCATTTTTCAAAACATTTGTTGCTGTTAAATAGGAATGCAACTGATGTTTAAAAATTGATCAACTGATTTAATACTGATTAGCTGATGCTGACTGATACACCAATTTTCTCATCTGCTTGATTTATCAATTGTTGAGAAATGTGTATTAAAATATCCCCGAGTGATTGTGGATTTTCCAATTTTTCCATGTAATTCTGTCAAATTTTGCTTTTTATAGTTAGAGGCTACGTTTTTTAGGAGGATGTATAACTTTTATTTTCTTGGTGAACTGTATTTTTTTTTATCACTAAACTGACTTTTTTAATGCTTTTTAGCATCCATGTCTCCTTTGTCTAATTTCAGTATAGTTAACACCTGCTTTATTTTGATAAAGGTTTGCCTGGTATATCTTTTATATTCTTTTACTTTCAACATTTTTGTGTCATATTTTAGCAGTCTCTTGTAAACAGCATGTAGCTAGATTTAAAAACAATCTAATCCATGTCTGATTAAACTGATGAGTTTAAATTCATTTCTAATAACTGATGTATTTAAATTTATTACAATTATCATATTGCCTACATCTCTTTTCAAAGTTCTTTTTTCTCCGTTACAGTCAACTGAATTTTTCCCCTTTTTCCCCCTCCATTGATTCAGATGTTAACCGTTCTATTTCTAGTATTTTAGTGGCTCTCCTAAAGACTGTAATTGTATAGTTGACATAATTAAGTCTAAAACTCATCTTTATCTCTAGTCCCAAACAATACAAGAACTTTAAAATATTTTAACTACTCCTGAGCTAATAGGTGTTTGATAATTTAGTTCCACATTGTCATATTGCCAATTAATTACTTTTGTTACTGTAACTGGCTTATACAGTTGTAGACAGTGCTTGATTAGTTTTACCCACATGTTAACCAATGTTTCCTCACCACTACTTGCATTTCATTCTTCCTTTCTGGGTTCACTTATCTTCTTCCTGAAATATATTCTTCAGTTGTTCTTTCAGGAGATATATTAGTATCTACTTGTATTAGTTTGTTTGAAAACATCTTGATTTTTATATTTACTCTGAAATAATAGTGTAACTAGATATAAAATTTTAGGTAGACAACCATTTTTCTTGGTACTGTGAAATATTATTCTATTATCTTTTGGCTTATGTTGCTGCTGTCAAGAAATGTGCTGTCAACCGAACTGTAATCTTTTTGAGGGTATTTTATGTGATTACTTGCTCACATCCTTTCTTTTAACTTTTGTTATACCATGACGTTTTAAGGTGTGTATTTGTCTTTATTACACACTCCGGAAAATTCTGTCATTATCTTTTCAAATATTGACTCTTTTCTACTTTTTCTAATTCACATTTCTGGATTTCATGTTCAGCATTTATTGGACCTTCTAATACTGCTCTCCTTGTCTCTTTTCTTTTTTTTTAAATTTATTTATTTTTCCCCCAAAGCCCCAGTAGATAGTTGTATGTCATAGCTGCACATCCTTCTAGTTGCTGTATGTGGGACGCGGCCTCAGCATGGCCGGAGAAGCAGTGTGTCGCTGCGCGCCCAGGATCCAAACGCCAGGCCGCCAGTAGCAGAGCGTGCACACTCAACCACTAAGCCATGGGGCTGGCCCCCTTCTCTTTAATATTTTCCATTTTTTTAATCTCTCTGTGCTACATTCTAAGGAAATTCTTTACACACGTCCTTCAGTTAATTCTTTATCTATGTCTAAGTTACCTATACACCTACCTACTAATTTTTAATTTTAATGGTTAAGTTTCATTTCTATATATTCAATTTGCTTTTTTCAAATCTGTCTTTTAAAAAGTAGGGTTTTGTACTTTTCTCATTTTTAAAATTCCTTCTTTTCATTCTTTAATCATTTTCAAATGCTTGATTTACAATCTCTATCTGATATTTCTATTATCTGAAAGTCCTTGGGTTATAATCTTACTGTTTGTTGTGTGTCCTGATGTCCTGTCACACTGGATTTGTTCTGAGAGTTTTTGAGGGCTCTGTAGTTCTGAACTGAGTACTCATCTTCAGTGGTACTTCACTTTTGAGACTTCTATGACATCTGGGTTGAAAGCAACCAAACTCGCTAGAGAGGTTTTGGGTTTGCTTCTGCCAGGCACTCAAAAATATACCCATACAACTTTGGAGTTCCTGCATAACACAGGTACTATATCTGAACCCTGGACTTCCATGCAGGAAGACTGTTTTATTAGAGGAGATGACTCCATTCATCCCTACCCAGAGCACAGGCAGAGAGTCTTCCTCATCAATGTAATAGTCTTTTCACCAAGGAGTAAACATTTGAGGGATCTGATCTGGTTTTTTTATGTGGCGATCTCAGGTCCATTTCCCTGCTTTGCATGAGGCTAAGGCCTCATTATCTATCCTACTGTGGCTGTTAAAAGACACGATCCTTGAAAGTAAGACTGGCAAAGTCCCTTAAGGCACCTGAAGGTTCAGTACATACACTTAACACTCTGGTTTTCCTTCTTCATTTTGGCCTCTGGAGAGTTTTCTTACTTTCTAGTAAGCTCAGTAAAGCATTTAAAAGAATATTTGTTGGTCCACCCCACCCCTGCCACCATTTTGAGATATTCTGTAGTGAACGGGTTTTTAAGTTGCCCAATACACTATATTCTGAGAACCAGAGTGCTCTCAGGATTTAGACTTAAATAGCAGCATAGGCAACCTTAATTTAGTCCCCTTTACAGTAACTCTAACCTCATCAAAGAATTCAACTGAGAGCAGACTGATTGCCTCATGCCTTGAGAAAACAAGGAAGAATGAATACAGGTTTTGGACCCCTGTTCCACCACTTACTAGCCATGTGATCTTGGGCAAGTTCCTTATTCAAAAGTATTTGTTTCCTTAACTTTTAAATGGAAATAATAATTCCTGTTTCATAAACATAACTGTGGGTATTAAATGAGACAGTATATATAAACCCCAAACATACTGTAGGCACACAAAAAACAGTCTCCTTCCTTTCTCTCTGTTTAGCACATGGTCCTTATGGGACTCCAAGATCTATAATAAGAATCACTCCTTTAGATTTATATTACATTTTCTATGTTTTACTAATAAACACATTTTAACTTCTTAACAACTCTGTGAGATAGACAGAAACCTACTTTACAGATGAGGTCAAAAGGACATAGCTTATTATTGGCAGAGCTGAGACCCAAAAACCAGGAATCCTAACTTATAGTCTAATATTCCTCCAGGATAACTGCTGCTTCATAAGTTACTAAAAAAATCCTTCTGCTGAACTAGTTTGTGAGAAGGCATCCTCAGGCCATAAATATAATGTAGATATCAGAGGCTCACTAATTGAAAGAATGTAAGCCTTCAACCTTAAGCACTCTGGAGCTGGTGATATCTGAGGGGCACCGTACCTTGTGGAAAATCTTGATGGGAGCCATCTCTGCTCCATTTAGTGTCTTCAAAAGGAACATAGGCCAAGAGGAGGCATTCAGCCGAAACCCTGCAGCAAACATAATGGGCAACAGATAAAAAATATGTTTCAAAGGGAATGGCGACATCAAGTTTTCCCTTTGGAATTCAGCTACTCCTGCCACAACTTATGCTGTGATAATTACAGAATCATAGACTGTTAGGAAAGGACTTAAAGGTTAAATAGAAGAAATGCCTCATTAGACAGATGAGGAAATGAGGCACATAAGAGGGAACGTAATTTACCCAAGGTAATGTTGCAAAGCAAGTAGTGGAACAGTGTCCCCAACCAAGCTTCCTGACTCCAAGACAAGTATTACAGAATATACATCATAATGTCTAAAAAGCTTTTCTTGAAAAATCCAAAACAGATGTGAGATAAGATTAACAAAAACTTAGAAAGGATCTAGACAGTAGAGTGCAAAAGGGGATATAATAATCTCATAAGAAGAAACTAAATATGTCAACTGATAAACCCAATATACAAGTAAATCATTTTGGTTGATCTCAATAAAAACTAACTCACTATTTCTCTTACTCTTGCTTTCTCTCTCTCACACACACATACACTGAGTATAAAACACTTTTTGATATTCAATTTTACTTAAATAACTAAGGATCAGGCAATGATAAAGATGGAAGGAATCATCCTATCCAAAAATACTCATTTTCCAAAAGAGTAAAAAGAAGCCAAGAGAGGTTAATTGTCCATGTCATTCAGCGAGTAAAAGCCAATAAGAATGTACCATTTAATCAATAAATTGTAAAAATAAGATTGTTATCGTAGTTAGGTCTTCCAGTTAGACCTCCAAGTGCTTCCTTCAATTTGGCTTCAACCCTCTATCTGGAGACCTAGGGCTTTTTGATAGTCTCCTAATCTACATCAGCTTTCCCTCCTGACAAAAGAACAGATAGATTGCACCAAAGCTGCCGAGCTGGAAGTAACAACAACAGTATCTGATATTATTGAGTACTTTACTGTGTGCTAGACACTATGCCAATCACTTTCCACTGACTATCTAATTTATCCTCAAGACAACCCAGTGAGGTAGATATCATCTTCATTTTATAGATGAGAAAAGAGGTGCAATGTAAACTGCTTAAGATTTCAAAGTGAGCAAATGACAAAGACAGGATTGAAACCCAGGCAATCTGACCTTTGAGCCCACACTCTTAACCACTATACTAAACTATCAATGTACAGATAAAATGAAAAAGGAAGAATCAGTTTTGGCATTAAGTACTAAGTAATAACTATAGTTAAATTAAAGGGGGGGGGTGAGAAGTGAGAAGAAAATGGAAATAAGAAGAGAGTTACCACCCCATATGATTTAAACTTCTAGTCTCAGCTGTCGAGGTTAAGCCAAACTTCCCAAGGTCAGGGATTTCTTGGGATAGCTCATTCACAGCAACAATGGCAATAGCAATATGGATGTTCCTATCACTTAATCTAAAACTGCTATCACTTAGTTTTTTGCTTGCCAAGCTTTTTCTCCCTTTGGAAAAATTCTATGTGATTTGGTGGGGATGTCTGTCACATGGCTCTACCTACCTGGCTATGGAATGGAAAATAATGCCATTTAAGAGCATCAGATTCCCCTAGACCAAGAGTGTGCATGTGTGTCCCAAGTTGGGTCAACTGTTTTCTGAAATGATATGCATGTCAGAGGAGAGAGTCTTTCTTTCTCTGAGATCACAGCTATAAGGACGTTTGTAGATGTGGCACTGCTACATGGAAAACATAACTGAGAATAAAGCCAAGGTAGAACAAGAGATGGAGAAACATGAGAGTGTTTGGAACCCTGTGTCCAGACACATTCAACACCAGGCCTTAGACCTCTCGGTTACATGAGTCAATAATTCCTGCCTCCTCCTTTTTCCCTCCTCTTGGTTTGAGTTGGGTTTCTGCACTCATTGCCAAAAGAGTCTTGACTACTACTCTTCCTTTGACCACGGGGAAAAAAAAAATTAAATTTCTCCAGAAATTTAGGCCTGGTCTGTGTGTGCGGAAAACAATTCTCCTTAGGTCAGGGAAAGGCTAAAGCAAGCCAAACTTAGAACAGATTTGCCAAGAATGATTCACTACATCTATGGATAAGGCAAAGCAAGGCACAACTGTTCTAGAGAAATGCTCCCTACACCTTGGTAAAGAGAGGAACAGGGAGGAATGACTGCACAATCAGAAAATTCAGATTTTTGCCCTCAAGTCCCAACAACTAGAGTGCATCACCACGTAATTCCCAGTTCCATTCTTTAGAAATGGGTTACTGAGGTGCTTCTATCTCATCTGGAACTTGAAGAGCTAAAAAAAAATCCCCTCAGCTCTGGGAACCCTTATAATAATATTATAATAGCTAAAATGTATTGAATGCTTATCATGTATTAAATACTTTACATGCAATTTCTCACTGGATATTTGAAATAATACCATGGGGTATGTACTATTATTGTCCCTCATTTACAGGTGATGAAATGGAAGCTCAAGAGAAGTAGTTTGTCCAAGACAGTAAGTGGTGAAGACAGATTCCAATATATGATAGTCTTAGTCCAGACCTCATGGTTAACTTCATGTTTCACTATCTCCTAGCAAGTTTCTTCAAGAGCAGAAGCAGAAAGCAGAAATGTTACCAACCCAAGAATTACTGAGGTTTCTTATTCAATGAATAATCACTGAGAGTTAACAACAAAATAAATTTAATCTAACAATTAATTATTTATTAAACCCTAATTTATTAAACCCCCAAGGTGATGTGAGATTCCCCCCCACCCCCCAAATTCAAATGTATCCATAGAGGAGTCATAAATAGAATTTTAACATTGAAAGGGACCTCAGAGGCCATACAGTACGAAGATTTTATATCACAGATGACAAACCTGAAGTCCAGAGAAGCTAAGAAACTTGTTCATAGCCACGTAAGTTGCTCTTGTAGAGTCAGGCTGGAGCCCCAGGACTTTTCATCTGGTTCTCTTTCACTACACTACGCTGCCTCCTAAAGGAAACATTTATTATGCACATATTATGTGCCAGGCTCCATGTGCTAAGCACTTTAAGTGGGTTATCTCACTTAAGCACTACTACAAACTCTCTGAATTAGATATGAGAAAAGTAGCACTGGTTCTGGAGCCAAGCAGCCTCCAGTGAAATCTAGCTCTGCCACTTACCCAGTGTGTAACTTTTGGCAAATTATAAAACCTCTCTCTGGCTTTAGTCTCCTCAACAATAAAGTGGGATAAGAATAGTAACTAATGGGTTGTTCTAAGGATTAAAATAGGTTAATACATGTGAAGGACTTAAAACGCTGCCTGGTATATAATAAGTGTTAGATAAATGCTGGCTATTGTTTTTATTTTAAAGATGAAAAGACTGAGGTTAGAGAAATTAAGTAAAATATCCAAGGTTACTAAGCTAGTAAATAGCAGAGGCAAGATTTAAACCCAACTCCTCCGTCTCCAGAGCATTCCTCATTAGTCATCATATTAATGTCTTCAAATACTGCATCACTCAGTCCTGCCATACTGTCTCTCTTGGTAAAAGGAGTTGGGGTCATACATTTGAGAAAGAAAGAAGAAAACAAGAATAAAAACAATAATCTAAGGGTTTTCTCAAATTAAACAATGGTCTAGGTGCTTGCAAGGACAAGGACAGGTGAGTAAGAAATCCTAATCCCTAAAAGTGGGAGTAGAGGGGAAAAGTCAAGATGGCGGCATAAGCAGACTCTGAACTCACCCTCCTCCCGCGGACACAGCCAATTTACAACTACTCTTGGAAAAATTACCCCTGAGAGAGAACTGAAGCTGGATATGAAGACCTCCTGCAACAAAGGACAATCCTGATTGAGGTGGAAGAGGCAGAAACTCCCTTCTAGAGAGAAAAAAATGCCACCTTCACAAGCCGCAGCGCCTCACGGCCGCACGGGAGCTGCCCAAAGGTCCGCAGCCCTCCCTGGAGGAGCGGGGCCCTAAGCCGGGAGCACTCCCGCTATAGACATTTTTTGGATCCAGCACAATCCAGACGAGTGGCATAATATCTGACTTTGCCTGCTACTAAAACATTGGGGAGTACCCCCAGAAAAGCTGGTTCACAAAGAAATTAAAACCGGCCCTTAAAGGGCCCACGCACAAACTCACCCATTTCAGAAAGCAATGTAGAATCAGCAGAAAGAAAGATGCACTGCCCTTTGGGGAAAAGAGACTCACCTAATAGGCTCTGAGTGCATCTCGGTGAGAGGCGAGACCTCTCCAGGGACTGGGACATTGGCAGTGGCCGTTGTTGTGACCTGGTGTGGGTGTGCTGACACAGATGCTGGCAGACGCCACTGGAGTTCTCCCTGGGGCCTGCTAGCCCAGGGTCTGCCCTACCCACTAGAGACTGATTTAATCCAGCTCAGCCAGGGCAGGCAGCCCACCCTAGGGACTGGCCCACCCAACAACAAGCCCTTGGGCAATTTGTGGGGCTGCTAAGGGAGCTGCCTGAATTCTCCACAGCCTGGTGACTAGGTCTGCCTCTGTAGCACAGGCTGTGTGCAAGGAGTGGGTGGAGAGTGTGGGGCGGTGGTAGACAGTGTGGGACTCCCACCTTGGAGAGACTGGGTCCACTTTAGGAGGCTGGGACGTGCACAGGGCAGGACTGTGCTGACTGTGTGTGTGGACCTGTAGGCGGTGGGGCTTGTCAGCTGCAGAAGACTTGTGCTTCTCAAAGACCCACATGGGGGTTTGCCCCACCTTCCAAAGCCAGAAATAATTGGGTACTCCCGTGCCTGAGGCCAGCCCCACCCAGCTGCAATCCTCAGAGAGTTGACAAGGGACCTAAAGAAAGGCTAGAGGCTTACAGCAATTGCAAGCCCCTGAGCCTAACAACCTGCCACGCTGGGGGCCTACTCACTTAATAGAAATACAGCAATAGGAATGTGCTATTTGACCTTGCAGCCAACTGTGCTGGGACACCCCACACCCGATAAAGAGACTGAAGAGCCGACAACAACTACAAGCAGCTGAGCATTACAACAGATGTCCAGGGGCATAGCTCAGGCTCCCTGGGCACCTACGCGAAGAACAACCTCGCCACCACAGAAGCACACACGTAGCCCACACAGGGGTCTCTCCTGGAACATTTGCAACTGGAGAGGAGAGGGAAGCACACTGCCAGGCCTCCTAAGGCATCACTTATATAAGGTAACCTCTCCAAGAGCAGGAGACGTAGCCGACCTACCTAATACATAGACACAAGCACAGGGAAAGAGGCAAAATGAGGAGGCAGGGGCCGGCCCGGTGGCGTAAGTGGTTAAGTGTGCGTGCTCTGCTGCAGCAGCCTGGGGTTCACCGGTTCGGATCCCGGGTACGCACCAATGCACCACTTGTTAGGCCATGCTATGGCAGGCGTCCTATATAAAGTGGAGGAAGATGGTCATGGATGTTAGCCCAGGGCCAGTCTTCCTCAGCGAAAAAAGAGGAGGATTGGCAGATGTTAGCACAGGGCTGATCTACTCACCAAAAAAAAAAAAAATGAGGAGGCAAAGGAAATGTTCCAAGTAAGGGAACAGGACAAAACCCCAGAAAAGGAACTAAGTGAAACAGAAATGAGCAACCTACCCAACAGAGAGTTCAAACAAAGAGTGTTAAGGATGCTCACTGATCTGGGGAGAATGGATGAATTCAGTGAGAATGTCAACAAAGAAATGGAAGATATAAAAAAGAACCAATCAGAAATGAAGAATACAATACTGGAAATCAAAAAATTCACTAGAGGGACTCAAAAGCAGAGTAGAGGATACAGAAGAACGGATCGACGAGCTGGAAGAAAGACTAGAAGAAATCACTCAAGCTGAACAGACAAAAGAAAAAAGAATTAAAAAGAGTGAAGACAGTCTAAGGGACCTCTGGGACAACATCAAGTGCACTAACATCCATGTTATAGGTGTCCCAGAAGGAGAAGAGCCAGACAAAGGGGCAGAGAATCTCTTTGAAGAAATAATAGCTGAAAACTTCCCTAACCTAAGGAAGGAAACACACATCCAAGTACAGGAAGCACAGAGAGCACCAAACAAGATAAACCCAAAGAGGCCCACACCAAGACACATCATAATCAAAATGTCCAGAATTAAAGATAAAGAGAGAATCCTAAAAGCCGCAAGAGAAAGACAAGTTACATACAAAGGAAACCCCATAAGGCTATCAGCTGACTTCTCAGCAGAAACCTTACAGGCTAGAAGAGAGTGGCATGATAGATTTAAAGTGCTAAAAGGAAAAAACCTACAGCCAAGAATACTCGACACAGCAAGGTTATCATTCAAAATGGAAGGAGAGAGAAAAAGTTTTCCAGACAAGCAAAAATTAAAGGAGTTTGTCACCAAGAAACCAGTACTACAAGAAATGCTAAGGGGATTTATTTAAGGGGAAAAGAGAAGACCACAAATAGGAAATATTATCTATTTCCATGATAAGAGGGTAATGGATACAAATGCACAAAAAGGAGGTTAGATATGATATCAAAAACATAAAATGTGGGAGGAGGGGAATTAAAGAGTAGAGCTTTCAGACAGAGGTCAAATTAAAGAGACTATCAACTTAATATAGACTGCTATCTACGTAGGTTACCATATATGAATCCCATGGTAATCACAAACCAGAAACCTATAATAAATACAAAAAAAACTAAGAAAGGGACCCAAACATAATACCAAAGAAAGCCATCAAACCACAAGGGAAGAGAGCAAGAGAAGAAGAAAGGAACAGAGAAGAACTACTAAAACACCAAGAAAAAAAGTTAAAAAATGGCAGTAAGTACATACTTATCAATAGCTACTTTAAATGTCAATGGACTAAATGCTCCAATTAAAAGGCATAGCATGGCTGACTGGATAAAAAAACAAGACCCATATATATGCTGCATACAAGAGACACACTTCAGACCTAAAGACACTCACAAACTGAAAGTAAAGGGATGGGAAAAGATACTCCATGCTAATGGCAATGAAAAGAAAGCTGGGGCAGCAATACTCATACCAGACAAAATAGACTTTAAAACAAAAACTGTAAAAAGAGACAAAGAAGGGCACTACATAATAATCACGGGAACAATCCAACAAGAGGACATAACACTTGTAAATATCTATGCACCCAATGCAGTAGCACCTAAATATATAAAGCAATTATTAACAGACATAAAAGGAGAAATAAGCAGTAACACAATAGTAGTAAGGGACTTTAACACTCCACTTACACCAACGGATAGATCATCCAAACAGAAGATCAATAAGGAAACATTGGCCTTAAATGACACACTAGAAGAGATGGACCTAGTAGATATATACAGAACATTCCATCTAAAAACTGAAGAGTACACATTCTTTTCAAATGCACATGGAACATTCTCCAGGACTGATTACATATTAGGGCACAAAACAAGTCTCCATAAATTTAAGAAGACTGAAATAACACCAAGCATCTTTTCTGACCACAACGGTATGAAACTAGAAATCAACTATAGGAAGAAATCAGAAAAGCCACAAATATGTGGAGATTAAACAAAATGCTACTGAACAACGATTGGGTCAATGAAGAAATCAAAGGAGAAATCAAAAAATACTTGGAGACAAATGAAAATGAAAATACGACATGCCAGAATTCATGGGATACAGCAAAAGCAGTTCTAAGAGGGAGGTTTGTAGCAATACAGGCCTATCTCAACAAACAAGAAAAATCTCAAATAAACAATCTAACAATGCACCTAAAGGAACTGGAAAAAGAAGAACAAACAAAGCCCCATATCAGTAGAAGAAGGGAAATAATAAAAATCAGAGCAGAAATAAATGAAATAGAAAATAAAAAAACAATAGAAAAAAATTAATAAAACTAAGAGCTGGTTCTTTGAAAAGATAAACAAAATTGACAAACCTTTAGCTAGACTCACCAAGAAAAAAAGAGAGAAGGCTCAAATAAGTAAAATCAGAAACAAAAGAGGAGAAATTACAATGGACACCTCAGAAATACAAAAGACTATAAGAGAATACCATGAAAAGCTATATGCCAACTAATTTGACAATCTGGAAGAAATGGATAAATTCTTAGAATCATACAACCTTCCAAAACTGGATCAAGAAGAAATAGAGAATTTGAATAGACCAATCACCAGTAAGGAGATCGAGACTATAATCAAAAATCTCCCCAAAAATAAAAGTCCAGGACCAGACGGCTTCCCTGGTGAATTCTACCAAACATTCAAAGAAGACTTAACACCTATCTTTCTCAAACTCTTCCAAAAAATTGAGGAGGCGGGGAAGCTCCCTAACTCATTCTACGAAGCTAACATTACCCTGATACCAAAACCAGACAAGGACAACACAAAAAAAAAGAAATTTACAGGCCAATATCACTGATGAACATCGATGCAAAAATCCTCAACAAAATACTAGCAAATCACATACAACAATATATTAAAAAGATTATACACCATGATCAGGTGGGATTTATTCCAGGGATGCAGGGATGGTTCAACATTCGCAAATCAATCAATGTGATACACCACATTAATAAAATGAAGAATAAAAATCACATGATCATCTCAATAGATGCAGAGAAAGCATTTGACAAGATACAGCATCCATTTATGATAAAAACTCTAAATAAAACGGGTATAGAGGGAAAGTACCTCAACATAATAAAGGCCATATATGACAAACCCACAGCTAATATCATCCTCAGTGGTGAAAAACTGACAGCTATCCCTCTAAGAACAGGAACCAGACAAGGATGCCCACTCTCACCACTCCTATTTAACATAGTACTGGAAGCCCTAGCCAGAGCAATCAGGCAAGAAAAAGAAATAAAAGGGATCCAAATTGGAAAGGAAGAAGTGAAACTGTCACTATTTGCAGATGACATAATTTTATATATAGAAAACTCTAAAGAATCCACCAAAAAACTTTTAGAAGTAATAAATACGGTAAAGCTGCAGCATACAAAATCAACATACAAAAATCAGTTGCATTTCTATACACTAACAACGAAGTAGCAGAAAGAGAAATTAAGAATACCATCCCATTTACAATTGCAACAAAAAGAATAAAATATCTAGGAATAAACTTAACCAAAGAGGTGAAAGATCTGTACACTGAAAACTGTAAAACACTGCTGGAAGAAATTGAAGACAACACAAAGAAATGGAAAGATATTCCGTGCTCTTGGATTGGAAGAATTAACATAATTAAGATCTCCATATTTCCTAAAGCAATCTATAGATACAATGCAATCCCTATCAAAGTTCCAAAAACATTTTTCACAGAAATAGAACAAAGAATCCTAAAATTTATATGGAACAACAAAAGACCCCGAATAGCTAAAGGAATCCTGAGAAAAAAGAACAAAGCTGGAGGTATCACACTGCCTGATTTCAAAATACACTACAAAGCTATAGTAACCAAAACAGCATGGTACTGGCACAAAAACAGAAACACAGATCAATGGCATAGAATCAAAAGCCCAGAAATAAACCCACACATCTATGGACAGCTAATCAACAAAGGAGCCAAGAACATACAATGGAGAAAGGAAAGTCCCTTCAACAAATGGTGTTGGGAAAACTGGACAGCCATATGCAAAAAAATGAAAACAGACCATTGCCTTACACCATACACAAAAATTAACTCCAAATGGATTAAAGACTTGAATGTAAGACCTGAAACCATGAAACTTCTGGAAGAAAACATAGGCAGTATGCTCTCTGACATCGGTCTTAGCAACCTATTTTCAAGCACCATGTCTGACCAGGAAAGAGAAGTGATAGAAAAAATAAACAAATGGGACTACATCAAACTAAAAACCTTCTGCACAGCAAAGGAAACCATCAACAAAATGAAAAGACAACCTAACAATTGGGAGAAGATATCTGCAAACCATACATCTGATAAGGGGTTAATCTCCAAAATATATACAGAACTCATGCATCTCAACAAGAAAAAAACTAACAACCCAATTAAAAAATGGGCAAAAGACCTGAAAAGATATTTCTCCAAAGAAGATATACAGATGGCCAACAGGCACATGAAAAGATGTTCAGCATCATTAATTATCAGGGAAATGCAAATCAGAACTACAATGAGATATTACCTCACGCCCATCAGAATGGCTATAATTAACAAGACAGGAAACAACAAGTGTTGGAGGGGATGTGGAGAGAAGGGAACTCTCATACACTGCTGGTGGGAGTGCGAACTGGTACAGCCACTATGGAAAACAGTATGGAGATTCCTCAAAAAATTAAGGATAGAACTACCATATGATCCAGCTATTCCACTGCTGGGTATTTATCCAAATAACGTGAAAACACCAATGCATAAAGATACATGCACCCCTCTGTTCATTGCAGCATTATTCACAATAGCCAAGACATGGAAGCAACCTAGGTGCTCATTAAGGGAAGAATGGATAAAGAAGATGTGGTATATATATACAATGGAATACTACTCAGCCATAAGAAATGAGGAAATCCAGCCATCTGTGACAATGGATGGATATTCAGGGTATTATGCAAAGTGAAATAAGTCAGAGGGAGAAGGTCAAATACCGTATGATCTCACTCATTAAGTAGTAGATAACAACAACAAACAAACACATAGAGACAGAGATTGGATTGGTGGTTACCAGAGGGGAAGGGGGGAGGGAGGAGAGTGAAAGGGATAATTAGGCACATGTGTGTGGTGATAGATTGTAATTAGTATGTGGGTGGTGAACATGAGAACATAATGTAATCCATGCAGAAATAGAAGTATAATGATGTACACCTGAAATTTATACAACGTTATAAACCAATGTTACCACAATAACTGCCCCCCCCAAAAAACACACAAATTAAAAAAAATAAATACATAAAAAATAAAAGTGGGAGTACCTGAGTGCTTGGCCACTGGTTCTCTCCTCCTCTTGGTCTCCACTCTCTTCCTGTCAAATGATGACTGCCAATTTATATCTCTAGCCCAAACTCTGCCCTGAGTTTCATGCTCTTATTTCCAACTGCCTTACTCTGTAACTCTATTTGGATGCAAAGAGATCTCAAAATGAACAAGACTAAAACAGAACTGTTGATTTTGCTACCTTCTCCAAACTTATTCTTTCCTCTCATCTCAGTTAACGGCACCACGTATTTAAACCCAAGTGCTCAGACCAAAAAGCCTAGAAGTCCCCTTTGATTCCTCTCTGTCACCACTCAAAAACAATTAATCAGCAAGTCTTGGTGGCTCTTACATCTAATATATCCTAAATAGAACCATTTCTCATTCTGTATTTCTCACCCACTACCAACCACCCTAATCTAAGCCACAGTCAAATTTTGCCTGGACCACTGCAACAGCCTTCTAACCAGACTCTCTGCTTCTGCTTTTGCCTGTCTACTGTCTGTTCTCCACGGAGAAGCCAGAATGATGTTTTATGTTTTTTAAAACATAAATCAGATCACATCACTCACGTTTACATCCCATAACACAAAATAAATCTAAACTGTTTATGCAAGCTAACAAGTTCCAGATCACATAAGACTTTCTTCCTTGTCATAACTCATCTCCTATCACTACCCTGCCTCCCCTTCACTGGTTGTTCTCTTCCTCAAACACACCAAGCTGTGTCCCTCTGCCTCAAACATCCTTCCCTTTCCTCAAATCTTTAATAGTTAGTTCTTTGTTGAAATATCACCTCCTCAGAGATGTGTTCCTAGACTACCCTACCTAAAATAGCCTCCTAAATCCTGCTCCCTCTTACTTATCCTCAGCTCTTATCATTGCCTGAATTTTCTTTGTAATACATATGTCTTTTCCAACTAGAATATAAGCTCCATGAGTTTTATTCAACAAAGGAAAAATCTACACTTACTAAGTGGGTGCCAGGAATTAGTGGACACTTTATCATGTTATTCCATTTAATACTTGCAAAAATCATGTGTGGCAGAGTTTATTAATGATTCAGCAGGTAAGGCAACTGAAATTCAAAGTAAAAAGTCTTACCTTGGTAAAGGTAAAGCAGCTTACCAGTGGCCACACAACTAGACTAGTAAATGGCTGAGCTACTATTGCAAAGCCAGGTGTCTTTAATTCTAAACCCAGGCATGCTCCCAGTGTTCTGTGCTTACATAGGATTTCTTTTAAAAATATTTATAAAGAACCAGTTATAAAGAGCGTCCAGATGCTCCCAAGACTGTGGGACTACTGAATAAGTTAGGGTCCAGCTGTTTAAACTAACAGTGAGCTGAGGAAGCTCTAGACTTAAATGTAGACCAGCAGGTCTAGAATCTAATCACAGATCATGCCCTCTGGTGGCAGGTAACAGAACAGCACTCATACCAAGAACCACGTTGTGGACTCCACTCTCCACCCCACTGTTGTCCTATATAATAATTCCAAGCTTTGTGCATTTATTAGGCTCTATGGCTATCAAGATGATTCCCAACTCATTCTCCCCTCCCAGAAGAGCTTTAAACGCATGTATGTATACAAATACACGTACAGAAATATGCCACTAACTCACTGTACAACCTTGGACAACTCACTTCCCTTTCTGTATTTGTCAGATGAGGACACTGAACTACAGCGGCGCTTCCAAACCGAAGTTGGGTGGACTATTTAAATTCTAACCCAAGAGTGGGAGAAATGAGAACTTGAACTGGAAGGTGCTGAACAAACTGTCTTCTCTGAGGAAGAAGGGAATACTTAGCATGACTGGACTGGGGAGGGACTGTCAGGATTCCTGTTAGCTCGGATGGGACTCTACCACCACTTCGCTGCTATACCCCCATATACACACTCAAACACTTAATTTAGCTTAATTTAATTGGGGGTGGGGTTGTGACTAATGTTGAAATAGGTATAGGTATAGATAGGTCTGGCATTACCCAATGCCAAGGGCCTTGCTGCACAGAAGAGGGAGTTCAGTGAACATTTTTAAAATTTCTTTTATAAAATAAGCATTTAAGACATCATGGTTAAAATTGCTTCTCTTTAAAATTTTGTGTTTTCCCCTCATAAATTTCTATAAACAGAGTTCAAATTTCTGTGACTACAAAATGAAATATGCATCTTTTTTTTTTCCCCTTTGGTGAGGAAGATTAGCCCTGAGCTAACATCTGTTGCCAATCCTCCTCTTTTGGCTGAGGAAGATTGGCCCTGGGCTAACATCCATGCCCATCTTCTTCTACTTTATATGTGAGAAGCCTGCCACAGCATGGCTTGATAAGCAGTGCGTAGGTCTGCGCCTGGGATCCGAACCTGTGAACCCCGGCCTGCCCAAGCGGAGCATGCGAACCATTAAGCCACTGGGCCAGCCCTTGAGATATGCGTCTTTTTAAACCCCTCTTTTCATTGACAGGCCCTGGAGGCTACTTAGCAAATAAGAAGACTGATCAGTGACAGGAACATATGAAGGGTTCCTTTCAAGTCAATGTACCACATATACACTAGAGCATGTAACCAAGTTTCCTGAGCAGGCAGTTTGTCTGGGATTCTGACACACTTAACTAGGGGCCTCAGCAGAGGCCAGCTTTTGCTCTAGACCAGGGACTCTCACACTTGGACACTGGAATCTTCTGGGGAGCATTAAAGAATACATCAGTCCCACCCCTAGAATTCTGACTTAACTGATCTAAGGCCTAGGCAGTGAAATTTTTAAGAGCTCCCCAGGTAACTCTAATTCGCAGTCTTGTTTGAGAATTAGTGATCCAGACAGGTCTGATTAGGAGAAAAATCACAGTCTTGAGTAGCAGAATAGGTCAGTAAAACGAGGGAGTGCGAGGAAAAGGTTGGCAGCATCGAGATAACGTCACCTGAGAATCATTCTACCTTTCTACCTTTTTTCCCTGGAGGACTCTGCAAGGGAGTAGTAACAAATGTTCCTATGTGAACAGAAGACACACACATACACACGCACACAAACCACACAAGATTTTAATGAAGAAGAATGCTCTTCTAGAGCAACGCTTGCCAAATATAGACCAAATGCGTTAGAGTTTCGGGAGAGCCATTTCACCATGCAGAATCCCAAGCCCCATTACCTAGAGATTCTGATTCAGCAACTCTGGGGAGAGGTCCAGAGGAGGCCTGGGGAACATGAACACACACACATATATATGTATAATTATATACATAATATATTTTAAACTTTTTATTTTGAAAAACTTTAAACCTACAGAAAAGCAGCAAAAATAATACATGAACAACTATGTACCCTTCACCTAGATTCAACAACTAACATTTCACCACATTTGCTTTCCATCTATCTACACACACTTTTTCCTCTGAACTATGTGCAAGTTAGAGATATCATGACACTTCTTCCCTAATTATGTCAGTACATTTGTCCTCAGAACAAGGACATTCTCCTTTAAAACTGAAATATTATCATACTCAAGAAATTTAATTAAAAATATTCTCAATTGTCTCCAAAATGTTCTTTATAGCTGTTTAATTTTTAAAATACAGGATCCAATCAAGAATTACATATTGCATTTGGTTGTCATGTTTCTTTAGTCTCCTTTAATCTAGAATAGTCTGTTGCCTTTTATCTGTTTTTCATGAAATTGATATTTTTGAAGAGTCTGGATTTGCTGTTTTACAGAATGTCCCACGATTTGGATTTTTTCTGATTGTTTCCTTATGATTATAATCATGCTAAACAGTTTTGACAAAATACTACACAAGTGATGTTGAATACTTCTCACTTCCTTACTTCAAGCACATAATGACAGTTTTTCTAATTATTGATGGTACTAAATTTGATCATTTCTTGAGAGGTGACTGACTACAGTGAATGAAATTACAATGAAATTACTTCATTGTAATTTCCCTTTGTAATTAAGAGGTAATCAGTGGGGAGAAACTTGGGGACTATGTGAATATCCTATTCTTCAATAAGCTTTTTCACCCAATGGTTTTAGCATTCATTGATTATCCTTGCCTGAATCAATTAGAATGGTGGTTGCAGATGGTAATTTTCTATCATTCTTCCTATATTTATTAGCTCACATTCTGTAAAGAAGACCTTTCCCTGCAACTTTAAAATTTTTTTTCCTTGTGTATCACTAGGGACCCATGGATGCTATTACCAGTGTTCTTTTATTTTTATTATTCTTTTTGATACTCATATTGTTCCAGTTTTGGCTAGTCAGAGTCCCTTCAAGCTGGCTGCTGTGTCCTTTTGATATGTCCCCATTACTGAGACTTCTTTGCTGTCTGGCATAATAACATGTTCCAGATTCACCTTATATTTTCTCTTCTGCTTAGCCTTGGGATTTCTCCAATGAGCCATGCTTTTAGTGGAGAATGGGATTTAGAAACCAAAATCAAGGTGTGCTCATTGCTACTGACGTGTCATTGCTTCTAGGCCTTTTCAATGGACAAAACTTGAAAAAATATATATATATTAAAGTTAAGAGTTCATACTGATACCTCCAATTCAAATCCTATACTGCAGGGTTCTTCTTCATCTTCCCCCATTCCATATTTGTATCTTATTTACTCATTTGCTCTATCTTCAATACATGCAAAAGAGTTTCAGATTATTATGGCAAAACCACTAACATTAAGAAGAAGTCAGAATTTCTTTGCAGTTCCATTTTTTCTTTGAAATATGTCCCATTAAGGGGGTACTGTGAAGGCTGTGTGTTCAAGTCATTTGAATTAACTCTTTTTTCAACGTAGTTATGATATCCATTTGATACACAGTTCAGTTTGTTTCTATTTGTAATCAATTTTAGGATATGCTTTGTTCATCTTTTTTTTGGTTTAATTTTATTTAAATAAGTAAAACATTTACATAACTCAAAAGTCAATAAAAGGGTAGTCTCAGAGAAGACTGACTCTCATTCCTGTACTTTCCATCCTATTCCCAGATACTTCCAATAGGTGACCTTTTCATTATTTTCTGGTTTAATTCTTATATTTCTTTTTATAAAACTTTAAGTATATAAAAATGTATAATTTCATGTATATTACATATGTGTATACACACATATTTCCCCTCTTCTTTCTCAAAAGTAAGTGGCATTAAGTACATTCACATTTTTGTGCAACTATTACCACCATCCACCTCTGGAAGTTTTTCATCTTCCCCAACTGAAACTCTGCACCCATTAAACAATAATTCCCCATTCCTTCCTCCTTCCCAGCTCCTGGCAACCACCATTCTATTTTCTGTCTCTATGAATTTGCCTACATTAGGTACTTCATATAAGTGGAATCATATAGTATTTGTCCTTTTGTGACTGTCTTATTTCATTTAGCATAATGTCTTCAAGGTTCATCTACATTGTAAAATGTGTCAGAAATCTCCTTCCTTTTTAAGGCTGAATAATATTCCATTGTATGTATATACCACAGTTTGTTTACCCATTCTTCTGTCAATGGACACTTGGGTTGCTTTGACCTTTTGGCTATTGTGAATAATGCTGCTAAACATAGGTATAAAAATATCTGCTTGAGTCCCTGCTTTCAATTATTTTGCCTACATACCCAGAAGTGAAATTACTGGATCACATGGTAATTCTATTTTAATTTTTTGAGGAAATGTCATATTGTTTTCCACAGTGGCTGCACCATTTTACATTCCCAGCGGCAATATACAAAAGATTCCAATTTCTCCACAACCCCACCAACACTCGTAATTTTCTATTTATATTTCTATTTTTTTTTCTGTTTCGCAGGTTTTTTTAATTGATGTTTTAATAGTTTATAACATTGTGAAATTTTGGGCTGTACATTTTTGTTTGTCCATCACCATATATATGTCTCCCTTCACCCCTTGTGCCCACTCCCCTACCTCCATTGCCCCTGGTAACCACAATACAGTTTTCTCTGTCCATGTGTTGGTTTATATTCCACATATGAGTGAGATCATACAGTGTTTGTCTTTCTCTTTCTGGCTTATTTCACTTAACATAATACCCTCCAGGCCCATCCATGTTGTTGCAAATGGGATGATTCTGTCTTTTTTTATGGCTGAGTAGTATTCCATTGTATATATATACCACATCTTCTTGATCCAATCATCAGTCGAGGGACACTTGGGTTGTTTTCACTTCTTGGCTATAGTGAATAACGCTGCAATGAACACAGGGGTGCATAAGCTTCTTTGGATTGTTGATTTCAGGTTCGTTGGATAGATTCCCAGTAGTGGGATAGCTGGGTCACAGGGTATTTCTATTTTTAATTCTTTGAGGAATCTCCATACTGTTTTCCATAGAGGCTGCACGAATTTGCATTCCCACCAGCTGTGTATGAGGGTTGCTGTTTCTCCACATCCTCTCCAACATTTGTTGTTTTTTGTCTTGGTGATTATAGGCATTCTAACAGGCGTGAGGTGATATCTTAGTGTTGTTTTGATTTGCATGTCCCTGATGATTAGTGATGTTGAACATCTTTTCATGTGCCTCTTGGCCATCTGTATATCTTCTTTGGAGAAGTGTCTGTTCATTTCCTCTGCCCATTCTTTGATCGCGTTGTTTTTTTGTTGTTCCGTTGTGTGAGTTCTTCACATATTATGGAGATTAACTCCTTGTCAGATATATGTTTTGCAAATATTTTCTCCCAGCTGGTGGGTTGTCTGTTCATCTTGATTCTGTTGTATTTGTCTTGTAGAAGCTCTTTAATCTGATAAACTCCCACTTGCTTATTTTTTCTTTAGTTTCCCTAGTCTGCGTAGGCATGTCATCTGAAAAGATTCCTTTATGACCAATGTCAAATAGTGTGCTGCCTATATTTTCTTCTATGAGTTTTATAGTTTCAGGTCTCACCTTCAGGTCTTTGATCCATTTTGAGTTAATTTTTGTGAATGGCAATAGCAGATGGTCCACTTTCATTCTTTTGCATGTGACTGTCCAGTTTTCCCAACACCATTTATTGAAGAGAATTTCCTTTATCCATTGTATGTTCTTAGATCCTTTGTCGAAAATTAGCTGGCCGTAGATGTGATGTTTTATTTCTGGGCTTTCAATTCTATTCCATTGATCTGTGTGTCTGTTTTTGTACCAGTACCATGCTCTTTTGATTACTATTGCTTTGTAGTATGTTTTGAAGTCAGGGATTGTGATGCCTCCAGCTTTGTTCTTTTTTCTTAGGATTACTTTAGCTATTCAGGGTCTTTTGTTGCCCCATATGAATTTCAGTACTCTTTCTTCTATTTCCATGAAGAATGTCATTGGGATTCTGATTGGGATTGCAATGAATCTATAGATTGCTTTAGGTAATATAGACATTTTAACTATGTTTATTCTTCCAATCCATGTGCATGGGATGTCTTTCCATTTCTTTACGTCATCATCGATTTCTTTCAATAATGTCTTGTAGTTTTCATTGTATAGGTCTTTCACCTCCTTGGTAAGATTTATTCCTAGATATTTTATTCTTTTTGATGCAATTGTAAATGGTATTATCTTTTTGAGCTCTCTTTCTGTTAGTTCGTTATTAGCATACAGAAATGCAACTGATTTTTGTAGACTGATTTTGTACCCTGCCGCTTGGTTGTAGTTGTTTATTATTTCTAATAGTTTTCCAACGGATTCTTTAGGGTTTTCTATATCTAAAATCATGTCATCTGCAAATAGTGAGAGTTTCACTTCTTCGTTGCCTATTTGGATTCCTTTTATTCCTTTTTCTTGCCTAACTGCTCTGGCCAAAACCTCCAGTACTATGTTGAATAGGAGTGGTGAGAGTGGGCAGCCCTGCCTCATTCCTGTTCACAGAAGAATGGCTTTCAGTCTTTCCCCATTAAGTATGATGTTGGTTGTGGGTTTGTCATAAACAGCCTTTATTATGTTGAGGTACTTTCCTTCTATACCCATTTTGTTGAGAGTTTTTATCATAAATGGATGTTGTATCTCGTCAAATGCCTTCTCTGCGTCTATTGAGACGACCATGTGGTTTTTATTCTTTGTTTTGTTGATGTGGTGTATCACGTTGATTGATTTGCGGATGTTGAACCATCCCTGTATCCCTGGTATAAATCCCACTTGATCATGGTGTATGATCTTTTTAATGTACTGCTATATTCGGTTTGCCAATCTTTTGTTGAGGATTTTTGCATCTATGTTCATCAGCGATATTGGCCTGTAATTTTCCTTCTTTGTATTGTCTTTGTCTGGTTTTGGTATCAGGGTGATGTTGGCCTCGTAGAATGATTTAGGAAGTGTTCCATCTTCCTCTATTTTTTGGAATAGTTTGAGAAGGATGGGTATTAAATCTTCTTTGAATGTTTGGTAAAATTCACCGGAGAAGCCACCTGGTCCTGGACTTTTATTTTTTGGGAGGTTTTTGATTACTATTTCAATCTCTTTACTTGTGATTGGTCTATTCAGATTCTCCATTTCTTCTTGGTTCAGTTTTGGGAGGTTGTATGAGTCTAAGAATTTATCCATTTCTTCTAGATTGTCCAATTTGTTGACATATAATTTCTCATAGTATTCTCTTATAATCCTTTGTATTTCCATGGTGCCCATTGTAATCTCTCCTCTTTCATTTCTAATTTTATTTACTTGAGCCTTTTCTCTTTTTTTCTTAGTAAGTCTGGCTAAGGGTTTGTCAATTTTGTTTATCTTCTCAAAGAACCCACTCTTTGTTTCATTAATCCTTTCTACTGTTTTTTGGTCTCAATTTGATTTATTTCTGCTCTGATTTTTATTATTTCTCTCCTTCTGCTGACTTTGGGCTTTGTTTGTTCTTCTTTTTCTAGTTCTGTTAGGTGTAATTTAAGGTTGCTTATTTGGGCTTTTTCTTGTTTGTTAAGGTGGGCTTGTATCGCTCTGAGTTTCCCTCTCAGGACCGCTTTTGCTGCATCCCATATGGTTTGGTATGGCATATTTTCATTTTCATTTGTTTCCAAATAGTTTTTCATTTCTCCTTTAATTTCATCAATGATCCATTGGTTGTTCAGTAGCATGTTGTTTAATCTCCCCATTTTGTCACTTTCCCAGTTTTTTTTTCATGGCTGATTTCCAGTTTCATAGCATTATGGTCTGAAAGATGCTTGTTATGATTTCAATCTTCTTAAATTTATTGAGGCTTGCTTTGTTTCCCAACATATGGTCTATCCTTGAGAATGTTCCATGCGCACTTGAGAAGAATGTGTAGTCAGCTGTTTTTGGATGGAGGTCTCTGTATATGTCTAGTAGGTCCCTCTCGTCCAGTTTTTCATTTAAGTCCACTATTTCTTTATTGACTTTTTGTCTGGATGATCTATCCATGGATGTAAGTGGGGTATTAAGATCCCCCACTATTATTGTGTTGTTGTTAATGTCTCCTTTTAGGTTTGTTAATAGTTGCTTTATGTACATTGGTGCTCCTATGTTGGGTGCACATATATTTATAAGTGATATGTCTTCTTGGTGGAGTGTCCCTTTTATCATTATATATTTCCCTTCTTTGTCTCCCTTAACCTGTTTTATCTTGAAGTCTACTTTGTCTGATATGAGTACGGCAACACCTGCTGTCTTCTGTTTGCCATTAGCTTGGAGTATTGTCTTCCATGCCTTCACTCTGAGCCTGTGCTTGTCTTTAGAGCTGAGATGTGTTTCCTGGAGGCAGCATATTGTTGGGTCTTGCTTTTTAATCCATCCTGCCACTCTGTATCTTTTGATTGGAGAGTTCAATCCATTTACATTTAGGGTAATTATTGATACATGAGGGCTTAATGTTGCTGTTTCGTCACTTATTTTCCAGTTCTTTTGCATTTCCTTTGTTTCTTGTCCCATTTGTTTCAGACTGCCAATTCAGTTTGGTTGTTCTGTCTTATGACTCTTTTAGTTTTCTCTTTGTTTATCATATGTGATTTTGTTTTGATTATTTGTTTAGTGGTTACCTTGAGGTTTGTATAAAAAATCTTGTGTATGAGATAGTCCATTATCTGATGGCCTCTTATTTCCTTATACTAAGTCAATTCAATCACTTTCCTCTTCCCTGTCTAAGTTGTTCTTGTTATACTTTATTCTACCTTGTGTTGTGGGTGTGTGTTTACAGTGATGAAGTTATATTTATTTTTGGTGAATTCCTTCCTTTGATATTTGATTTTGGTATTTAAGTGTTGCTAACCTATTCCGGTAATGATCTACTATTTTTCTGATTTTGTCTACCTATTTTTCTCCTTGCTCGAAGTTTTGTACTCCCTTTCTTTTCTTTTTTTCAGGCCTGAGGGCCTTCTTGAGTATTTCTTGTAGTGGCAGTCTTGTGGCCATGAACTCCCTTAGCTTTTGTTTATCTGGGAAAGTTACTATTTCTCCATCACAGCTGAAGGATATTTTTGCTGGATAGAGTATTCTTGGGTGAAAGATTTTGTCTTTCAGTATTTTGAATATATCATTCCAGTCTCTCCTAGCCTGTAAAGTTTCTATTGAGAAATCCGCCGAGACTCTGATGGGAGTTACTTTGTACGTTATTTTTTGTTTTTGTCTAGCTGTCCTTAATATTGTTTTTTTTGTCATTGACTTTGGCCAGCCTTACCACTACATGTCGTGGAGTAGGCCTTTGCCTGTTGACGTATTTAGGTGACCTGTTGGCTTCACTTATTGGTGGTATTTCCTGCTCCTTCCCCAGATTTGGGAAGTTCTCAGCTATTATTTCCTTGAATAGGCTCTCTGTTCCTCTTTCCCTCTCTTCTCCCTCAGGAATACCTATAATTTTTATGTTTACATTTCCTAATAGAGTCAGATACTTCTCGGAGACTTTCTTCATTCCTTTTTGGTTTTAGTTCTCTCTCCTCTTCCATCTGGAGCATATCTGTATTCCTATCCTCTATAATGCTAATTCTTCCCTCCATACTGTCAGCTCTGTTCTTTAAAGATTCCAGATTCTCCTTTATCTCCTCCATTGTGTTCTTCATCTCCATCAGTACTGATTGGTTCTTCTTTATGATTTCAATCTCTTTTGTGAAGAAACTCCTAATCTCATTGAATTGTTTGTCTGTATTGTCTCATATTTCATTGAGTTTTTTTATGATAGCTATTTTGAAATCTCTGTCGGTTAGGTTATGGATTTCTGTGTCTTCAGAGTTGGTTTCTGGGTGCTTGTCATTTTCCTTCTGGTCTGGTGATTTCATGTACCTTTGCATTGTGGTTCCTGTATTGGCTTTGTTTTTGCTCATCCTGGAAATATCTGGTTGCAATTTCCACCCACTGCCACTGTGTGGGGGTTAAGGACTGTGTAATCTGAGCCCCCTGCGCTCTGCTCTGGCTGTTCGCTGTGATCCGCCGGCCACTTGGTCTGGTCTGGCTGGCTGAGCTGCAGTGTCCAACTTGCGGGGAGCGGGGGCGGCTTTCTCTTTTGCCCGCTAGGTCCCTGGCATGGGGGGCTTCTTGCTCGCCCCTCATTATCTGCTCTCCTGTGGTGCTCAGATGTTGATGGTACTTCTGTAGCAGTTTTGAGTCCTCTGTGGGGGAGTTTCCCACTGGCTGAGAGAGCCCAAAGAGCTACGGTTTCCCCGCAGAGGACCACCCTTCCCCCCTCTCTGGGAGCTGCGTGGACCGGGATTGCTGATCTGATGGGGAGGGAGAGTTCTCCTTACCTCTCCAGCACATTCCACTCTCAGATGTGCGGCAGTGTGGATCTTTCCGATCTTGCTTTTTGCTGTCTAGGAGTCCATTGTTGGTCTGTGACTGTTCCTTTTGTTGTATCTTATCGGGGGAAGCGTTTACAAGAAATCTCACTCCGCCATGACGCTGACGTCACTATATTTCTATTTTTGAAAATAGCCATCCTAATTGGCATGAGGTGGTATCTCACTGTGGTTTTGATTTCCCTAATGATGATAATGAGCATCTTTTCACGTGCTTATTGGCCATTAGTATATTTTCTTTAGAGAAATGTCTATTCAAGTCTTTTGCCCATTTTTTAAACCAGATTTTTTGTTGTTGTTGAGTTGAAGGAGTTTTTTATTATATTCTGGATATTAACTCCTTATCAGATAAATGATTTGCAAATATTTTCTCCTATTCCGTAAGTTCCCTTTTCACTCTGTTGATTGTGTCCCTAGATGAACAAAAGTTTTTAGTTTTGATACAGTCCAATTTAACTATTTTTTTCTTTTGTTGCCTGTGCTTTTTGGTGTCATATCCAAGAAATCATTGCCAATTCCAATGTCATGAAGCTTTTCCCCTATGTTTTCGTCTAAGAGTTTTATAGTTTTAGCTCCTACATTTAGGCCTTTGATCCATTTTGAGTTAATTACTGTACAATGGTGTAAGGTAAAGGCCCAACTTCATTCTTTTGCATGTGGATATCTGATTTCCCCAACACTATTTGTTGAATCAGACATGTGGGTTTTTAAAAAATAACAGCCTTATCGAGATATAACTCATACACCATAAAGTCTATCCTTTTAAATATATGATTCAGTGGTTTTTAGAGTTGTGAAAAGATCATTCTATCTAATTTTAGAACATTTTCATCACTCCTCCAAAAAGAAACCACATATCTCTTAGCAGCCACTCCCCAGTCTCCCTTCATCTCAGTCCCTAGAAACCACTAATCTACTTTCTGCGTCTATAGATTTCCGTATTTTCTCCCATTGTGTGGGTTGTTTCTTCACTTTCTTGGAAGCACAAAAGCTTTTCACTTTGAAGAATTCTGAAGTCAAATCTATTTAGTTTTTCTTCTGTTTTTTGTGCTTTTGGTGCATATCGAAGAAACCATTGCCTAATCCCAAAGTCATGAAGGTTTACTTCTATGTTTTCTTCTAAGAATTTTATAGTTTTAGCTCTTACATTTAGGTCTATTACCCACTTTTGTATATGGCATGGAGGTAGGGTCCAACTTCATTCTTTTGTATGTAGATATCCAGTTATCCCTGCATCAGCTGTTGAAAATCCCGCTGAATGGTTTTGGCACCCTTAATCGAAAATCAATTGAACATAAATGTATGGGTTTATTTCTGGACTCTCAAATCTAATCCACTGATCTTTAAGTCTATCTTTATGCCAGTATTACAATGTCATGAGTATTGTTGCTTTGTAGTAAGTTATTTTTTTTTTTTTTTTAAGATTTTATTTATTTATTTTTCTCCCCCCAAAGCCCCAGCAGACAGCTGCACGTCACAGCTGCACATCCCTCCAGCCGCTGCATGCGGGACGCGGCCCCAGCATGGCCGGAGAAGCGGCGCGTCGGTGCACGCCCGGGATCCAAACCCGGGCCGCCAGCAGCGGAGCGCGCGCACCCAACCGCCAAGCCACCGGGCCGGCCCTTTTTTTTTTTTAATTTATTTTCTCCCCCAAAGCCCCAGGAGATAGTTGTATGTCATAGGTGCACATCCTTCTAGTTGCTGTATGTGGGACGCGGCCTCAGCATGGCCGGAGAAGCGGTGCATCGGTGTGCGCCCGGGATCCGAACCCGGGCCGCCAGCAGCGGAGCGCACGCACTTAACCGCTAAGCCACCAGGCCGGCCCTGTAGTAAGTTTTGAAATCAGGAAATGTGAGTCCTCAGTAGTGTGCTGACTTCTATCAAAGTTCATACAACTTCCTTCCTTAGCTATCTTAACATGGTGACTTCTATTAATGATTTTTCTAAAGTTAAATCTTTTTACTCCTAGAAAAAAACACACTACGTTGCCTTGATGAATTATTGTTTTAAACATGTTGAATTCTAATTCCTAATATTTTATTTAGGATTTTTGTAACAATATTCATACATGAGATTGTGTGTATATATGTATGTGTGTTTAGATCAGGTTTAGGTATTGAAGTTCTACCTGCCTTGTAAAAAAAATTGGATATTTTCCTACTTTTTCTGTGAACTAGAACTGCACTGTCCAGTACAGTAGCCACCAGCCACATAAGGCTTTTTAACCTTAAATTATAATTAAACAAAATTAAAAATTTAGTTCCTTAGTTGCAGTAGCCACATTTCCAGTGCTCAATAGCCACTTGTGGCTGGTGACTACCATACTGGACAGCACAGATACAAAACATTTCCATCATCAAAGAAAGTTCTGTTGGGTATCACTGACCTGCAACAACTTAAGTAGCATTAAGATTATCTGGTCTGGGCCAGCCCCATGGCTTAGCAGTTAAGTGCGTGCGCTCCGCTACTGGCAGCCCAGGTTTGGATCCCGGGCACGCACCGACGCGCCACTTCTCCGGCCATGCTGAGGCTGCATCCCACATACAGCAACTAGAAGGATGTGCAACTATGACATGCAACTATCTACTGGGGCATTGGGGGGGGAAGAAAAAGGAGGAGGATTGGCAATAGATGTTAGCTCAGAGCCGGCCTTCCTCAGCAAAAAGAGGAGGATTAGCATGGATGTTAGCTCACGGCTGATCTTCCTCACAAAAAAAAAAAAAAAAGATTATTTGGTCTTTAAGATTTTGTAGGATTTCCCTGTAAAACAATCCATACACAGTGCTTTGTTGTACATGCAGTTCTTTGAAATATATATTTTCTATACATCTGTTTAAACACTAATGCTACTGGGATCAATTTTGACAAATAGTATTTTCTCATTGTACCTAGCTTTTCTAACTTATTTATGTAGAGTTATTTCCCTCTTATGTCATTTCTACTTTTGTATATCTGTGCTTATTCCATTTTTTTCTTTATTAGGCTAACCAGTGGTTTGTGTATTTTGTTGATTTTTTTCCCCAAAGGACCAGTATTTTAATTTATTGCTTTTCTATTTTCTATTTCATTAATGTTTTTTTTTGAGGAAGATGGGCCCTGAGCTAACGTCTGTTGCCAATCTTCCTCCTTTTTTCCTTTTTTCTCCCCAAAGCCCCAGTAGATAGCTGTATGTCATAGTTGCACATCCTTCTAGTTGCTCTATGTGGGACGCCGCCTCAGCATGGCTCAATGAGCGGTGCGTAGGTCTGCACCCAGGATCTGAACCGGCGAACCCCGGGCCGCCGAAGCGGAGTGTGTGAACTTAACCGCTATACCATAAGGCTGGCCCCTCACTGTTTTTATCTTCATTTTTTCCTTCCTTTGTATTTTATTTGTATTGTGATTCTTTTTCTAGCTTTTTGAATTGAAAATTTAAATCTTTAATTTTTATCCTTTCATTTTTATTGATATCAAATATCAGGCTACAAATTTTCTTCAAACCACTGCTTTAATTGTATCTCAAAATTCTAACATGTGATGTTTATTATCATTATGTATTAGGAATTTTGCAATTCTGGTTTATATTTCCCTTTTGCAAACAAGAGTTGTTTAAAGAGTTTTAAATTTCATGGTGGAAGGGCATTTACAGGGTATAAAGTTTGATATGCATACATACATATATATATAGATACACACACACACACACGATCTACTTTATTCATTCAAGTCTTCAATAACTTTACTTTTTTCCTCTTGGCCTGTCTTGCCTTGAGAGAGGTGTGTTAAATCTCCAATTAGTGTGTTTGTCTATATCTCCTTGCAACTCCCATAATTTCTATTTCATGAAGACAGACGCTTTGTAATTTGGTACTGAAATATTTTTAACTATTACATTTTCAGGGTGAATTATGTCACCTTTAAGCATTTTAAAGTGGCTTCTTTGTCTTGTTTAATGCATCTTGGTCTGAATTCTACTACATCTAAAAGAATTGTAATCTCTGCTATTATATTGTTTGAATTTTCTTCCTATACTTTTGATAATCCTTTTATTTTTAGCCTTTCTGATTCATTTTACTTTAGGTATGTCTCCCGGATACAGTATAAAGTTGGGTTTGACTTTGAGCATCAATATGAAAATTTTTTTCTTTTAACAGGTGAGTTAAAACCCTTTACATTTATTAACATAAATTATACATTTAGTCTCAACTTTGTCACATTATGTTTTATTTACCGTGTTTTCCATACTCAGTTCATTTCTTTCTCTGTGCTGTCTGTTTCCTGATCTTTTTGTCCCTTTGGTATTTAGGAAGTTTTGGAATTGCATTTCAGTGGTTACTTTTACACTAAAATATTTTATAATGTCCTTAATTACCCCTTTCCTCATTTAGGCGTCAACTATCTGGTTTATCAATTTTAAGTGATATCCTTTGATTCCATCTAAAAATATTATAGGAGGCGAGTTTGCTTCCTGGTGCCAGTGTGTTTGCTTGGCAGGCTCCTGCAGCATTCCCATCTTTTCTGTTGTCCATTTCCCACAGTGCATGGCAGCCAAGAGTATCCAGAGGCCAGCAGCAACACCACCACCACCCTCCCCCACCTTAAGCAGTTTTGTAGCAGAGTTTCTCCAGAGGGACATCTTTCCACGAACAGCTTTCCCAGTAGCCTAGAGGGCAAATTTCTAACAAGTTCCACTGCTGTGGCACCACAGTAACTTCTGTCATCCAGTGAGCCACAGTTGTGTTCCCTCCAAGGTTTACATCTCAGCCCTGAGGATAGGGGAGGGGAGGCTCTTCCTTGGGTGCTCTATCTCAGCCCCAGTGTAGTGGCTTCTCTTTATGCCTGCTATTCTTATATTCTTTAGAGTTCTCTTTCCTTTTGACTAGCCAATCCCTCATTATTCCAATTCTGTTATAGATAACAACTATATTAAAATCTCTGTGTTCAAATAACTGTGTGGGTTCTCTCTCTTCATCGGACCCAGACTGATTCTACCGTCCTATTCTACTCTTGTTTCTACTTTTGTTTTCATTTTAGATTGATCATCCTTTGTTTAGATGAAGCCCTTTCTATAACTGATTCCTCAGGAAGGGCTTGGGGCTACAGCTTTTCCTGAGTTCTTGCACTGAAAACTGTTTCAGTATAATCTCAACACTTGAAAAACAGCTTGTCTAGATATAAAACCAATGTTCTCATTTTCTTTCCTTGAATTTCTTGAAAACGTTGCTCCAGTTCGTCTTGCTTTGTACTTAGCTGTTGAGAAGTATAATGCAAACCTGACTTTCTTTCCCTTGTAAATAATTTGGGCTTTTTGCTTGGAAGCTTAGAGGAATTTTTCTTTATTCTTAGAGTGTAATCGTTTTACTAGAATATATCTTAGAGTTGACCAATCTGAATCAATTTTCCCAGGAACAAGGTAGGCCCTTTCAAGAGGCCCTTCAATTTCACGTCTTCTTTAACTTTTGGAAAATTTTCTTGTATTACAATTTTAAGTATTAATTCTGTTTCACTGTTTTGTTTATCTTCCTCAGGGACTCCAATTTTACATGCATACATACATATACACATTGGATTTTTGTTGACTATGTTCTATATCTAACAGTTCCTTTCTGATACTTTTTTAACCCTTTTCTAATATTTATTTTTATTCTCTTGGCTGTTTCTATTTCTCTTCTCAATGTTCCTTACTATATTTTCAGTTGAATCTATTGTCCCATTGGGTACCCTGGAAATGAGTCTTCAATTGAGATTATTTTGTCTTCAATTTTTTTTCCTGAGTTTGGACAATTCTATTTTTATATCTTCCTGTCTATTGCACATTTCTAGTCTGATTTTTAAAATTTATGATTCAAGGTATTTTTTCATATTTGTCAATACTTGTTTAATTCAAGTTAGGTTGTTATACAATAGTTTTCCCCTGGTTAGTCACTGATTTTGGCAGTAGAATTTTCAGTAGTTAAAATGGTTTTATGCTCATCTTCTGTTTTTCTTTATACAGAAGCTTTTTATGGATATTTACTGTTGTTGCCTAATCATTTGAAATGTCTTATATTTTCCTGGACCAGCAAAATCAGGAGGTTCTGTTTTGGCAGGGATCTTGGGTCATGAGTTTTCTATTGGCATAGTGAAATGCAGTTTCTTTAGTAGATGAGTCTCTTTGGGATGTGATGGGAAGACTGGTATGTCTTTTGATTTTATGATTCTCTTTTGTTTCTGTATTAACTCTAAATCATCACCCCTTGCTTCAACATTATGCCTACCTCTCCTCGCAAGGTAGTTATCTTCCAAAGGCTGCTATCTCTAGTCCCTCACACTTTCAATTCACTCTCTTCCTTCTGATTCTCCAGTAGCCAATACTCTAATCAAGTAGGTCTTAGCTCTGTTCTAGTATTTCCCACTATGGATAGTACTATCTTTTCTGGGGGTGATTTTGGCTGGTAGGCCCCCATTGACCTCTCCCTTTTTAATGCGGTTTTTACCTACATAAAACTCTTCCTTCCAGTACGGGTTGGGTACTGCTCTAGTGGTTTCAGATCTTTATATCTGAACATGTAATTGAAATTTGTGGTACTTCTGACTCCTAGTTATGTTTAGGCATGAGTTATGGTGGTTTGATCTGCTTTCCTTTTAATCTGTACATTTCTGGAGAATTTATGGATTTTTATTTAGATGGTCACCCTTATCCCTGGGAACCTGTATTTTTAAATAGCCTATCAAGATGCTTCTAAATAATGATGCGAGTAAGTTGAGAATAATACAGTACTATGCAGCCATAAAAAGGAATGAGGAATACCTCCACACAACTAAGAAGTCATCTTTAGGACATACCGTTAAATGAAAAAAGCAAGGTTGAGAAAAGTATGTACAGTATGCTGTCATTTATATAAAAAGGTGAAGGATACATATGGATATATGTACACACACTCACACACACACACGGATATATTTGTTTACATTTTTAAAATATGGAGTATAAACTATAAAATTAAAAGAAAGTGGTTACCTATGAGAGAAGAAAGGAATAAGGTGAAGGGGATTTCTCTGAATTTTATAGATTTGAGTTTAAGAATGATGTATATCACTTATATATTTATAAAGGAAAATTTTTAAAAAGCTATCTCTAAAAAATCAAAATTAAAATGAAACAAATGAACTTGTTTATATCAAGTTGGTGGCACTGCCACCCAGAGAGAAACTGATCCATATGACCTTATAACACATTACTGACCCCATTTCCCAAGAGGGTAAGAAAAAAATAAATGCAAATAACTCAAACACTGTCAGTAATCATAATGGTGGTAGTGTTGGTATTGCTATTCTGAGACTGTTGTATGTGTATTGTAGGATGAAGCAAATGAGTTATTTTGTTAGTGACAAAGAGAACTAGGGTTTTATTGTCGTACAAAGGAGATATAGATTTAAGACAGTAAAGATGAAGTAAGTAAAAATACCATTGTCCTGAATTTTAGTAGAAAGTATCAATATGAACTAACGATTTTTTGTCTTAATAATAACAAAAAAAGGCAGTTCCTACCTCTCTATACCAAAAAGACCTAGAAAGAATGACCAACCCAGTAGCACTGAGCACCCAGATTATGGTCTCTTAATACCATTTCCCACTAAAAGGAGCCCAGGCACCTAAAAGAAATAGCTGGTTCCATATTTGGAGCAGGAAATGTATAAGATGAGCCTGGAACATTCTGAAATTTCAGAAATCCAAGGGAGTAATCAAATAATAGTCAGGAGACAACTTCAGGAGGCTCCTATGAGGCCAAAGATGGAACAATTCAAGAACTATTAAGAACAATTAGTGCAATGGAGTGAAACACATCAAATATGTATGAATCTTTGAGTTTACGATACTAAACAACAACAACAAAACTGTCCTAAATATTTTTGGGGATGCTAGTAAACCAATTCATTATTTTGAAAATTGGGAAATAAAGAATCAAGCACTTAAACTGTCTTTCCTGCATGAACTATACCTCAGCATAATCAAATACTTCAGGAAAGTTTATTTTAATAGATGTATTCCATTTAATTTATATGGATGGAATGATAAGATTAAAATTTCCTATTTTGCAACCATAATGAATTGATGGATCTAAAACAGGGATCAGCAAACTATAGCCAGCAGGCTGGCCATCTGTTTTTGTAAATAAAGTTTTATTGGAACACAGCCTTCCCCATTTTTTTATGTATTGTCTATGGCTGCTTTCACATTACAAGGACAAAGGTGACTAGTTGCAACAAAGAATGTTATGGCCCATAAGCCTGAAATATTTACTATCTGACCCTTTAAGAAAATTGGTCAACCCCTGATCTAGACCACAAGCATTAATGGCTGCCACATTATAAAATGAGAGACAACGAGGGCATATATCATTCCTAATAGAAGTAAACACTACCACCTATGAAATATTCTTATGAAAAAATTGAACCTGAACCTGATCAAGCCTCTAGATCTAGCTACCAATTTCTAGGAAAGAGAGGATAGAGAAACATGTTAAATGATACCATAGAGATACAATCAGCAAAATTTAATTGTGGGAAATTTTAAAGACAATGACTTATATTTTTCAACAAATAAATTATGAGAAAAAAATAAGAGAGAGAAGGAGAACTCATATATTAATAGACACTTAAGGGACATATCAACCAACTGCAACATATTGATCTTATTTGGATCCTGATTCAAAGAAACTGTAATAGAGAGAGAGAGAGACAGAGACAGACAGACAGACAAAAGGGAAAATTTAAACACTGAGTAAATATTTGTCAATATTAAGGAATTATCATTAGTTTATTTACATGTGATAATATTATTATGATTATATTTAAAAAATATTATCTATGAGAGATACATACTAAATATTTAATGATAAAATTATACTATGTTTGGGCAATTGGGCAGGAGGGGCCAGGGAGTTTGTACAGGTACAAATAAAACCAGATTGACTATATATTGATAATTATCAAGGATAAAGGATACATGGACATTCACTGTGCTATTCTTCCTACTTTTGTATATGTTTAAAATTTTATTTTACATATAATTTTTTTTTTTTTGGTGAGGAAGATCAACCCCGAGCTAACATCTGCCAATCCTCCTCTTTATTTTGCTGAGGAAGACTGGTCCTGGGCTAACATCCATGCCCATCTTCCTCCACTTTATATGGGACGCCTGCCATAGCACGGCCTGACAAGCGGTGCATTGGTGCGCGCCCGGGATCCAAACCGGCAAACCCCGGGCCGCTGCAGTGGAGCGTGCGCACCTAACCACTTGCGCCACCAGGCCGGCCCCTACATATAATTTTTTTATATGTAGGGGGAAATGTCAAATAACCACGTGGGGAGCTCTTTGAAATGATACGTGTCCTCTAATACTCGATTAATCTAGCACAGCCTCCTAAGGGGAACATAGCTCATAGCCCAAAACCCATCTCTCTCTATCCTCCATTGAGATTCACTGCAATAGTGATTGATAGCAATTGATGAGATGGGCTAACTCACTCAGATATACTGAGGCAAAAAGAAATCTGATCTTGAGGAGAAAAATGTAGTGGGGTTATTAGTTTAAGTAAAATAATGCATTTTACTTAATAATACATTCAAAGTGAGAAAATTCCAAGGACCAAGTGAGAATTTAGGGGAAAAGAGATGAGGGACCCTTATCACAGTCATCCTTTCTACTGGGAGAAATTTTCCCTCACCTCTTATTATCATTGTAGGATTCAGTGAAAGCGCTACGGTTTTTTGAGGCAGGTTAAATGGCAAGGCCTCCTCCCATTCTCTCTGTCAGGATGAAGGGGAACTGACGAAGAAGAATGAAGGGTGTGGTTTCTTATCAGAAAAAGGAGAGCTTAAGAGAAGCTTGGATATCATAAGTTAATGTAGAGATGGAAATGTCCAGATTTTATAGCTCATTTAATTTTGGGTGGGCGTTTTCTTTTGGACCATATGAAAAAGAAGGGATAGGCAGGGGACCCTAGGTTTTCTCATAATAGGATGTACAATTTGAGGAAGATAACTACTTGGTTAAGAAGAGCTTGGGTCTAGTTACTCACCCAGAGGGGGCTGCAGCATACCCCCATTCTTCTCACAGTTCCCAATAGGCTGGATTTCAGCAGAGTCAACCAGCCGCCAGAAGTCATTCTTGTTGTCACTACCATCAAGGCGAAGGCGGAGGCGAGCACCTGTCAGTCCAACTACTGTGGCAATACAGGTGGATGTGGTGTTCCTGGGGTCCTGTGCTTCCAATTTCATGCTGATCTTGAACTCGTTGCTTGGAGGTGTGTAGGACTGAGGAGAACAAGCCATGGGGGTTAGGCAGACTAAGAGTAAACAGCATTTTCCGTAGGATGTTAAGAGATGGAACTTGAAAATTTATGCTTTGGACTCAAATTGGTTACAGCTGGGCCAGGGACAACCATTTTGAATTATTCTCTAATACTTAGGAAGGGTTTCATGCAAAAGAAACAATGGAAGGTAAAATGAAGGGGAAAAAATTACTTTCCCCTGAAGTATCAAATATTGACCCACACCAGTAAGAAAAGGACAAGAGTGTCTCAAATGGTTCTTACTTAAATGCCTTCTCATCCTATCTTCCCCAACTCCCTAACCTTCCAGGTATTCATAAAGATTTTTTGTTTTTTTTTTAAAAATCATCCTATTAAACTATATCTTAGGGTCTCTCCATGGAGCATTTCAGTATATTAATTTGTATATCCACCATACAGACTAACTATTGGGGGCTGATTTTTTTCTTATTTTGACATTAACTTATAAGACAATTCATATTTTTAAAACACGTTATAGTTGACATACAATAAACTACACACTTTGGTAAGTCTTAACATATGTATACATCCATGATACCATATACATCATATACACCCTTAAAACCATCACCACAATCAAGATAATGAACATGGACACGCTCCCATGTTTTCTCATGTCCCTTTAGAATCTCAATCTCTAGCACCTTCCTGGACCCCTGTCCACAGGCAAACACTGATCTACTTTCTATCACCGTAGATTGGTTTGCATTCTCTAGTCTTGAATACAATCATAGAGAATATACTTTTTTTTTGTCTAGCTTCTTTCATTCGGCATAATTATTCTGATAGTCATCCATATGGTTGAATGTATCAATAATTCATTTCTTTTGCTTTATTTTTAAAGACTTAATTTTTTTAGAGAAGTTTTAGGTTCACAGCAAAATTTGAGAGGAAGGTACAAAGATTTCCCATACACCCTGCCCCCACATATACCTAGTCTCCCTTATTATCAACATCCCCCACCACAGTGGTATATTTGTTACAATTGATAAACCTACACTGACACATCAAAATCACCCAAAGTCCATAATTTACATGAGGGTTCTCTCTTGGTGCTGTACGTTCTATAGGTTTGGTCAAATGTATAATAATATATATCGATCATTTTAGGATCATACAAAATAGTTTAACTGCCCTAAAAATCCTCTGTGCTCTGCCTATTCATCCCTCACCCACTCAACCACTGGCAACCACTGATCTTTTACTGTCTCCATAGTTTTGCCTTTTCCAGAACGTAATATAGTTGAAATCAAACAGTATGCAGCCTTTTCAGATTGGCTTCTTTCCCTCAGTAATATGCATTTAAGTTTCCTCCATGTCTTTTCATGGCTTGATAGCTCATTTCTTTTTAGGGCTGAATAATATTCCATTGTCTCGCCAAACCACAGTTTATTTATCCATTTGTTTATTGAAGAACATCTTGGTTGCTTCCAAGTTTTAGTTATGAATAAAGCTACAGGTTTTTGTGTAGACATAAGTTTTCAACTCCTTTGGGTAAATATCAAGGAATATGACTGCTGGACTGTACAGTAAGAGTATGTTTAGTTTTGTAAGAAGTCACCAAACTGTCTTACAAAATGGCTGTACCATTTTGCATTCTCACAAGCAATGAATGAGAATTCCTGTTGCGCCACATCCTTGTCTGCATTTGGTGGTGTCAGTGTTCTGGATTTTGGCCATTCTAGTAAGTGTGTAATGGTATCTCATTGTTTTTTTAAATTTGCATTTCTCTGATGACATATGATGTGGAACATCTTTTCATATGGTTTTTTGTCACCTGCATATCTTCTTTCGTGAGGTGTCTGTTAAGATCTTTGGCTCATTTTTTAATCAAGTTGTTTATTTTCTTATTGTTGAGTTTTTCATGTTCTTTGTAGTATATTCTGGAAAACAATCCTCTATCAGATGTGTCTTTTGCAGGTATTTTCTCCCAATCTGTGGCTTGTCTTCTCATTCTCTTGACAGTGTCTTTCACAAAGCAGGTTTTAATTTTAATGAAGTCCAGCTTATCAATTATTTCTTTCAAGGATCGTGCCTTTGGTGTTGTATCTAAAAAGCCATCGCCACGGCCAAGGTTTTCTCCTATGTTATCTTTTAGGGGTTTTATAGTTTTGAGTTTTGCATTTAGGGCTGTAGTCTACTTTGAGTTAACTTTTGTGAATGGTGTAAGGTCTGTGTCTAGATTCCTTTTCTTACATGTGGCTGTCCAGTTGTTTCAGAACCATTTGTTGAAAAGACTGTCTTTGCTCCTTGGTCAAAGATCAGTTGACTATATTTACATGGGACTATTTCTGGGCTCCCTATTCTATTCCACTGATCTATCTGTCTCTTCCTTTGTCAATACCACACTGTATTGATTACTGTAGCTTTACAGTAAGTCTTAAAGTTGGGGAGTGTTAGTCCTTGACTTTGTTCTTCTCCTTCAATATTACGTTGGCTATTCTAGATCTTTTGCCTCTCTGTATAAACTTTAGAATCAGTTTGTCAATATCCACAAAATAACTTGCTGGAATTTTGATTAGGCATTGACTCTTGCATTGAATCTATAAATGAAGTTGGGAATCTTGACAATATTGAGCCTTCCTCTTCTTGAACACAGACTATCCATTTTTTTTAGTTCTTCTTTGATTTCATTCACCAGAGTTTTGCAGTTTTCCTCATGCAAATCTTGTACACATTTTGTTAGACTTATACCTAAGTATTTCATTTTTGGAGGTGCTAATGTAAATGGTATTGTATTTTTAATTTCAAATTTCACTTGTTCATTGCTGGTATACAGGAAAGTGATTGACTTTTGTATATTAATCCTGTATTAGTCTAGGAGTTTTTTCCTCATTTCTTTCAGATTTTCTATATAGACAATCATGTCATCTGCAAACAACGCGAGTTTTATTTTTCCCTTCCCAATCTGTATATCTTTTATTTCCTTTTCTTGTCTTATTGCAATATCTAGGACTTCTAGTATGATGCTGAAAAGGAGTGGTGAGAGGGGACATTGTTGCCTTGTTCCTGATCTTAGTGGGAAAGTTTCTAGTTTCCCACCATTAAATATGATGTTGGCTATATGTTTTTTGTAGATATTATCACTCAGCATAACTATTCTGATATTCACTCATATTGCTGAACATATTAATAATTTATCTCTTTTTATTGCTGAGCAGTATATCATGCTGATGAACATATGGAGTGTTTCCGGTTTTTAATTATTACAAATAAACCTTCTATGAACATCCACGTATAAATCTTTGTACGGAAATATACTTTCTTTTCTCTTGGGCAAATATCTAAAAGTGGAATGGGTGGATCATATGGTAGATATTTGTTTAACTCACACACCAGAAAATTTACCTTTTTTCAGTGTATAATTCAGTGGTTTTTAGTATATTCAGAGTAGTGTACAAACATCACTCCATCTAAATTTAGAACATTTGCATTCTCCCCCTAAAATAAACCCCATACCCATTAGCAGTCTCTTCCCAATATCCTCTCAGTCCAGTCCCCGGAAACCATTAATCTACTTTCTGTTTCTATGGATTTGCCTATTCTGGAGATTTAATATAAATGGAATTATACAATATGTGAGTGATTGCTTTCTTCACTTAGCATAATGTTTTCAAGGTTAATCTATGTTGTAGTGTATATCAGTACTTTATTCATATTCATTACTGAATAATATCCCGTCGTATGGATATACTACATTTTGCTTGTCCACTCATCAGCTGATGGACATTTAGGTTGCTTCCTCTTTTTGGTTATTATGTATAATGATGCCATGAAAATTTGTGTATAAGTTTTAGTATGGTCATATATTTTCATTTCTCTTGGGCTTATACCTAGGAGTGAGACTGCTGGGTCATGTGTTAATTTTATGTTTAACATTTTGAATAACTTTCAAACTGTTTCCTAAAGTTGCTACAGCATTTTACAATCTCACTAGTAATGTATGAGAGTTCCAATTTCTCCACGTTCTCACCGACACTTGTTATTGTCTGCCTTTTGATTTTAGCTATCCTAGTAGATGTAAAGTGGTATCTCACTGCAGTTTTGATTTGCATTTCCCTAAAGACTAACGACGTTAAGCATCTTTTACGTGCTTATTGGCGGCATGTATATATTTAGAGAAATATCTATTCAAATTCTTTGCCCACTTAAAAATTAGGTTATTCGTCTTAACTGTTGAATTGTGAAAGTTCTCCACATCTTCTGGATACAAGTCCCTTATCAGATACATCATTTGCAAATATTTTCTTCCATTGTGTGGGTTGTATTTTCACTTTCTTGATAGTGTCTTTGGAAGAACAAAAGCTTTTAATTTTGATGAAGTCCAATCTATCTAGTTTTTCTTCTGTTTGTGCTTTTGGTGCCATTTCTAAGAAACCACTGCCTAATCCAAGGTCATGAAGATTTACTCCTATGTTTTCTTCTAAGAGTTTTATAGTTTTAGCTCTTACATTTAGGATTATCATTCACTTGGAGTTAATTTTCGTATATGGTGTTGAGGAAGGGTCCAACTTCATTCTTTAGTATGTGGATATTCAGTTATCCCTGCATCAGTTGTTGAAAATCTCACTGAACTGTTTTGGCATCCTTGTCCAAAATCAATTGAGCATAAATGTATGAGTTTATTTCTGGATGCTCAAATCTAATCCGCTGATCTATATATATATATATTTATGCCAGTACCACAACGTCTTGAGTGCTGTAGCTTTGTAGTAACTGTTGAAATCAGGAAATGTGAATCCCCTACCTTTGTTGTCCTTTTCCAAGATTGTTTTGGTTACTCTGAGTCCCTTAGGATCAACTTGTCAATTTCCACAAAATAGCTGGAATTTCGATAGGAATTACATCAAATCAACAGATCAATTTGGAGAGTACTACTGACAGCTATGGGATTTGCCAACATTTTCTCTAAGTTTATGGCTTCTATTTCCATTCTCTTACCAGTGTCTTTTGAAGAACAGAAGTTCTAAATTTTGACAAAATCCATTTTATAACTTTTTTATAATGGATCATGCTTTTGGTAAGGTATTTTCTAAAATTTTTTTTCTTTTTTCTTTTCTTTTTTTGTGAGGAAGATTGGCCCTGAGCTAACATCCATTGCCAATCCTCCTCTTTTTGCTTGAGGAAGATTGTCCCTGAGCTAACATCTGTGCCAGTCTTCCTCTATTTTGTATATGGGATGCTGCCACAGCATGGCTTGATGAGCAATGTGAGGTCTGTGCCCAGGATCTGAACCTGCGAACCCCGGGTCGCTGAAGCAGAGCACATGAACTTAATTGCTACACCACTGGGCTGGCCCCTAAAGTTTTTTTTTTAATATAAGTTTTGCACATTTGTTAGTTTATTCCTAAATATTAATTCTTTGCTGCTATTGTAAATGGGAATTTCTCTTCCATTATATCTTCTATTGAGTTACTTTTAACCATTGAGTACAATGCTGGCTTTAGTACTGAGGTATAAATACTTTTTTCAAGTTAAGGATGTATCATGCAATTCCTAGGGGTTTTTCTGTTTTTTGTTTTTTGCTCAGTAATGTGTTGAAGTTTTTCTTCCAAACTACTTTCCAAAATAATTGAACCATTTTACATTTTCACCAGTAGTTTATGAAAGTTCCATTTACTCCACATCCTTGCCACTGTTAAGTGTAGTCAGTCTTTTTTATCAGAGACATTTAAATAAATGTATAGAGGTATCTCATTATGACTTTACTTTGTATTTCCCTACTGAAATAATGCTGACCATCAATTTATGTACTTATTTGCCACCCATATATTTTCTTTGGTGTTTGTTCTAATCTTTCAATCTGGATCCCTTTTCTTTTTTTGACCTGGTCATATGGGTAGTACAATAGTTCTCTCTATCCGAGGGGGACATGTCCCAAGACCCCCAGTGGATGCCTGAAACCACGAATATTACCAAACTCTATATATACTATGTTTTTTCCTATATATACATACATATGATAAAGTTTATAAATTAGGCACAGCAAGAAATTAACAACAATAACTTCTCTTTGGCATATCCAAATTGCCAGAATCACTACTCTTGTACTTTGGGGCCAGTATTAAGTAAAACACAATCACTGCCACACTGTGACAGTTGATCTGATAACCCAGGCAGCTGCTAAGTGACTAATGGGCAGGTACTGTACACAGTGCAGATACGCTGGACAAAAGGATGAGTCATGTCCTGGGCAGGATGGCGCAGGATGGTGCAAGATTTCATCACGTTACTCGGAATGATGTGCAATTTAAAACTTATGAATTGTTTATTTCTGGAATTTTCCATTTAAAAACCTCTGGGCCGGCTGGGTGGTGTATCGGTTAAGTGCACGCGCTCCACTGCTGGCGGCCCAGGGTTCACAGGTTTGGATCCCGGGCGTGCACCAACACACCACTTGTCAAGTCATGCTGTGGCAGCGTCCCATATAAAGTGGAGGAAGATGGGCACGGATGTTAACCCAGGGCCAGTCTTCCTCAGCAAAAAGAGGAGGATTGGCAGATGTTAGCTCAGGGCTGATCTTCCTCCCAAAAAAAAAAAAAAGGAAAAAGAAAGTAAAACCTCTAATAAGGGGGAACTACTGTACAATGTTGAAAAGTAGGAGCAAGAGCAGACATCCTTGTCTTGTTCCTGACCTTAAGGGGAAAGCATTTAGTCTTTTACCATTAAGTATGATGTCACCTGTAGATTTTTCATAGATGCCCTTTACGGTTTAGGATTTAGGAAATTCCCTTCTATTTCTTGTTTGTTGAGTTTTTATTAGTAATGGACATTGGATTTTGTCAAATGCTTTTTCTGCACCTATTGTGATCATATTTTTCCTTTGTTAGCATGTTCATATGGTGAATTACACTGATTGAGTTTTGAATGTTGAATCAACCTTGCATTCTTGGAATTAAACCCCACTTAGTCATGATGAATTATTTTTACATATTGTTGGATTTGATTTCCTAAAATTTTGTTTATAATTTTTACATGTATTTTCACATGGCATGTTGCTTTGTAGTTTTCTTTTCTTTCAATGTCTTTGCCTGGTTTTGGTATCACAGTAATGCTTGCCTCATAGAGTGAGCTGGAAGGTACCACATTTTCGTAAACTTTCTGGAAGAGTCTGTGTAGAACCTGCATTATTTTTTCCTTAAATGTTAGGAACAATTCACCAGTGAAGTCATCTAGGTCTGGAATTTTCTTTGTGGGAAAGTTTTTAACTATAAATTCAACTTCTGTAACAGAAATAGCGCTATTCAGAGTTTCTATCTTCTTGAGCAAGCTTTGGTAATTTGTGTCATTCATGAAAATTATCCATGTCATCTAAGTTGTCAAATTTAAAGGCATAAATTTGTTCACAATACTCCTTCATTATCCTTTTAATATCTGTAGAATCAATAGTGATGTTACCTCTTTCAGTTCTGACATTAGTAATGCGTGTTTTTTCTCTATTCTTGATTAATCTGGCTAGAGGTTTTTCACTTTTACTATCTTTGCAAAGAACCAGCTTTTGGTTTCAAAAGGAGATTTTCTCTACTATTTTTCTATTTTTTATTTCATTGATTTATGCTGTAGTCTTGATTTATGCTCTGTTTTCTTTCCTCTGCTTACTTTGGGGTTAACTTGCTCCTTTTTTCCTAGTTTTTTAAAGTAGAAGCTGAGGTCAGTAACGAAACTTTTTTTCTTTTCTAATATAGGTATTTAGTGCTATAAGCACTGCCTTAGCAGCATATCACAAATTCTGGAATGTTCTGCTTTCATTTCCATTTAGCTGAAAATACTTTCTGATGTCCCTAAATACCACCATGGGTATTTAAAAATGTGTTACTTAGTTTTCAAATATTTGGAGATTTTTCAGATAACTTTCTGCTATTGATTTTTTTTTTTTTTGTGAGGAAGACTAGCCCTGAGCTAACATCCGATGCCAATCCTCCCCATTTTTCTTGAGGAAGAGTGGCCCTGAGCTAACACCTGTGCCCATCTTCCTCCACTTTGTATGGGACGCCGCTACAGCATGGCTTAACAAGCAGTGAGTCGGTGTGCATCCGGGATCTGAACCTGCAAACCCCGGGCTGCTGAAGCAGAGCGTGCACACTTAATCACTGGTGCTGCCAGGCCAGCCCCACTGCTACTGATTTTTAATTTAATGCCAATATATTAGAGAACATCCTTTGTACTACTTAAATCTTTTTAAATTTTTAAGTCATATTTTATGGTCTAACTTGGTAAATGTTCTGTGTGCATGTGAAAAGAATGTATATTCTGCTGTTGTTGGAGAGTGTCAATTAGGTCAAGTTGGTTGATAGTGTTGTTCAAGTCGACTATATACTTGCTGATTTTCTGTCTACTTGTTCTTTTAATCACAGAAAGGAGCATTAAAAGTCTGACTATAGATAAATGTTAGATTTATTTATTTCTCCTTACTGTTTTATCATTTTTTGCTTCATGTAAGGATTGTCTGACCCCTTATCACGATGAAATTACTTTTTACTCCTGGTAATATTCTTTGTGCTGAAACATACTTTGATATTAAGATAGCCACTTCAGCTTTATTATGGCTAATGTTAGCATGGTGTATCATTTTCCATTTTTTTACTTTTAACCTATTTGTTTCTTTATATTTAAAGCGTAATTTCTTGCAGGCACTATATAATTGAGTCTTGCCTTTTATCCAATGTCACAATCTCAGCCTTTTAATTGGGGTTTTTAGACCACTGATAATTAATTTAATTATGGATATGGCTGGATTTAAAATTTTTTTTAAAATAATTTTATTTATTTATTTTTCCCCCAAAGCCCCAGTAGATAGTTGTATGTCATAGCTGCACATCCTTCTAGTTGCTGTATGTGGGATGCAGCCTCAGCATGGCCGGACAAGCGGTGCGTCGGTGCACGCCCGGGATCCAAACCCGGGCCGCCAGTAGCAGAGCGCGTGCACTTAACCGCTAAGCCACGGGGCCGGCCCATGATATGGCTGGATTTAAAACTACTATCTTGCTGTTTGTTTTCTATTATTTTAGTAATTGAGGTTTATAGTAAACATATTTAACTTATCAGTCTATCTTCAAGTAATATTATACTACTTCATGTATAAGAATCTCACACAAGTATACTTAAGATTTCTCCCCTCCTCGCCTTTATGCTATTGTTATCATACATTTTTTACTTTGAAACATGTTATCACCTCTACAATGCAATATTATTATTATTGTTTACACAATTATCTTTTATAGATATTTAAATAATAAGAAAAAACATTTTATGTATTTAACCTTATAATTACAATTTCCAGTGACTTTCATTCCTTTGTGTAGATTTGTAATTCCATCTGGTATCATTTTCTTTTCTTTTTTTTTTTAAACATATGGTTGATTTTTTTTTTTTTTTTTGGTGAGGAAGATTGGCCCTGAGCTAACATCTGTGCTCATCTTCCTCCATTTTGTATGTGGGACACCTCCACAGCATGGCCCAACAAGCAGTGCACTGGTCCATGCCCAGGATTCAAACCCGCGAATGCTGGGCCACCAAAGCGGAGCATGCGAACTTAAATACTATGCCACCAGGCCAGCCCCTGGTATGATTTTCCTTCTGCTAGATGGACCTCCTTTAACATTTCTTGTAGTGAGTCTGCTTGTGATAATTCCTTCAGCTTTTATATGTCTGAAAATATCTTCATTTTTCTTTCATTTTTGGAAGATCTTTTAGCTGGGTACAGAATTCTAGGTTCACAGTTTTTCCTTTTGGTACTTTAAAGACATTACTCAACTTTCTTCTTGTTTGCATTGTTTCTAACAAGAAAACATAATGTCATTCTTATCTTAGTTTCCCTGTATGTAAAGTGTCTTTTTTCTCTGGCTGCTTTTAAGATGTTCTCTATCACTAATTTTTTTGTCTTTTTTTTGCTGAGGAAGATTTGCCCTGAGCTAACATCCATTGCCAATCTTCCTCTTTGTTTTGCTTGAGGAAGACTGTCTCTGAGCTAACATCTATGATAATCTTCCTCTATTTTGTATGTTGGTCGCCACCACAACATGACTGATGAGTGGCGTAGGTCCACGCCTGGGATCCGAACCTGTGAACCTAGGCCACTGAAGCAGAGCACACCAAACTTAACCACTATGCCACAGGACTAGACCCCCCCATCACTAGTTTTGAGCATTTATGATACGCCTTAGTGTAGTTTTCTTCTTGTTTCTGTTTTTTTGGATTCATTGAGCTTCTTAGATCTGTAGATTTATAGTTTTCCTCAATTTTGCAGTTTTTAGAAATTAAATCTTCAAATATTTTTTCTGTCCCTCATCTCTGTAGAGGTTCTGAGTCTATTCAATCGACTGGTTATTCTCCTCATTATTGGTTACCTTTTCCTGCCTCTTTACATGCCTGGTAATCTCTGACTGGATACCAGACATTGTGAATTTTACCTGTTGGGTGCTGGATATTTTTGCATTCCCTTCTTGTGCTTGGTTCCTAGATGTAGTTAAGTTACTTGAAATTAGTCTGATCATTTTGAGTCTTACTTTTATGATTTGTTAGGCAGGTCCAAAGCAGTGCTCATTCTAAGGTTAATTATTTCCCACTACCGAGCAAGATCTTCCTGAGTATTTCACCTGATGCCACATGAATTAGGAGATTTTCCAGTCTAGATGATGGGATCAGACACTATTCCCAACCCTGTGTGAGTGCCAGGCTCTATTCTTTTTAATTCTTTTAGATGCTTTTTCCCTTGGCTTTGGGTAGTTCCCTCACATGCATACAGTGAACAATAGTACTTTGCTGAATACCTGAAGGAGGTTTTCTGCAAATCTCTGTGGTTTTCCTTCTGTGCAGTTCTCTCCTCTCCGGCACTCTGTCCTGCAAAATCTAGCCACCTTGGTTTCCCTGGACTCTCAGCTCGACATCCTCAAATTAGAGAGTCTGCTGGGTTCCATCTGGGTTCTTCTTCTCAAAACTCTCTTAAGGCAGTAAGCTGGGAAATCATAAGGGGCTCAATTCATTTGTTTTCCATCTCTCAGAGATCACTGTGCTTGGTTGCCTGATCTTCGGTAACTTGAAAACCATTGTTTAACATACTTTATCTTTTTTTTTAATCATTTCAGGTGGGGTGTAAATTTAATACTTATTATTTCAAATGAGCAGAAGTCCTGAATTTGTACTTTTATTTAGAGTACAGACAAAATTGAAACTCAAAGTGAAATGTTGACAGTTTTAGGAAATAACCATTGAATACTAAAGGAAGGGAGATGTAAATAACTTCCTGATGTTTAGCTCTGTTGAGTAGCAGTATACTTCTTTGCTTACCAGCCTTATCATGTACTGATATAGTCAACATCATCTGTGTATTGTGTGGAGCACTTAATCCTAAGTGGGAAGCTCTGAATGACCTCTAATGAGCTCCTAAAACACTCCCGCACAGTGGGACTCAGTGCCAGTATTCTTATGAAAAGATAAGATTGTGGCAAGGGTGTTGAGTACAAAGGAACAAATACTGCTCCACTTCTAAGAACTGTCTAAGGGCTATAACTCTGTTTCCTATCTGTCTGAATTACGAGCTACAGTAAAAACTAGCTATCGTTTTCAGTAACACAGAATATTCTCAAGGAGGTGAAGAAGAAGCAAAAGGTGTTACTTGGGATGAAGTTGGGGAGAATGTCTGCTGTTAAAACTCATAGTGAGTCTTGAGTTGTATTCTTCCCATATAAGTTTATTCTGGTGCCTTCAGGTGAGAAGCCCAAGGGCTCTGACCTCACGTTTTGCTTGTCTAAAGACCAGAAAAAAACTACTTGCCTCCCACCTACTAAATGTTGAGAATCAATTACCTGCTTGAAGCAATGGACAGGTGCTGGGACTGAACATGTTTCTTTTAGGTATTTGTCCCAGGTAAAATGACCTGTAAAGGAAACAGAAATCTCTATCACAGTCAACTTTCTAAAAAATTCTTTCAGGATGCAATCTACACCAATCATTAGGCTATTTTCAGACTGGTTTGGATCATAAGAAAACTTATTTTTCCCTGTTTGGGCTCAAAGGAGTATTAGGGGGAGAAATCTAGGTGACCTGAGTGGATCATTTTAGATCAGTGTTTTTTAATCATGGTCTAAAGATGACCTGAGGTGTTTTTCATGTTAGTCCCTAAGGTGATCCAAAATGCCAGAGCAAGATATACCAGTGTCTCAAAGAAGTACCCAGGTAGCTCGTGGAAAACAGAACAGAAGAGGTAGAAAGTGGGTAAGGAGATTCCTTCTGACAACCTTACTCCTGGAAAGGTCCCTTAATGCCATCAAACGATAGCTTTTAACACCCAGTATGGTTGGATCCCACCATCTCAGCTCAAAAAAGAATGAAGGAAAGGCTATCTAGAGACATGGAGTAAAAGGATTTGAGGGCAGAAAAAGTCAGAATGAGTGAGATTATATTTGAACTCTCACTCTAAAAACTGGTTCTCTTTCACCCACCCCTACCCCACTCCCATCCCTGCCATTGTTGCATTGCGCTGAGGTGCAAAATGACAAAGATTTGGTAATTTAGAGAAAAGTAGGTCCTGGATAGCATTTCTGATGATAGTAACCAAAAATAAGCTGGAGAATCTACAGACTCTTTTAGCCTCTTGAAGTGGCCTTAGAGCTACTCAAAGTTTGAGGAACACTGCACTAGAAAAGCAATCTTTTTTTTTTTTTTTGAGGAAGATCGCCCCTGAGCTAACATCTGCCAATCCTCCTCTTTTTGCTGAGAAAGACTGGCCCTGGGCTAACATCCATGCCCATCTTCCTCCACTTTATATGGGATGCCGCCACAGCATGGCTTGCCAAGCGGTGCGTCAGTGTGCTCCCGGGATCCGAACTGGGGAACCCCGGGCCGCTGCAGCGCAGCGTGCGCACTTAACCGCTTGCGCCACTGGGTCGGCCCCTAGAAAAACAATCTTTAAGGTGACGTTATGCTGGGGCCAGGGAAAACATTTTAAAGGACATATCTTATTGGACCACAAAAGATTACCAGGTTCTTTATTAAAGGTTAAACCAATTACCAATCTCTCCCTAATACCCACCTAGAGGTGACCCCATGATGGAGCAGGGAAGGTCCCAGAGACTCTCACAAGCTAAAACATTGTAGCAAACCAGCATTTCTTGAAGTTTCCTCTGTGGTGGAGCAGCACAGGGCCCCTTTGGGCCATGCAAAAAGCACTAGATGCTGGGAATAAAAATGAGTCACTGAATGATGAAATCTAAATCACTTCAAAGATGATGCCAAGACTTTACACTCTATTGACTTTACAGCTTCTGTGTTAAAACTGGTCTCTTTCCCACCATCCTCAACCAAGCCAAATAGATCCAAGCCAAATAGATCTGGCCAGAAATCACAGTCAGTAGGCCATTTCATGACTGGCCACTGATTAATCATCTTGAATAGACAGTTAGTCCATAGGGTAAATGAGATGGATATTTCTTTGAGTCAAGATTTAAAGAGCTCATCAGAATTTAATAGCTTGTTCTTAGCTGAGATGGCCCTGAATACTGAATACATTTCATCACTATTCTTTCTTAGAAAAAGGAAACATTACAAATTATTATTCCATTCTTATAAATAAAGGATTAAGTCAAATAATAAGTCTTGGATTTGACTAGACTACAACTCTTGAACTCTAGCATCTGTAGCAGCACTGTTTACTAAAACTTTCTGCGATGACACAAATGTCTTGTATCTGTGTTGTCCAGTAAGGTAGCCACTAGCCACATGTAACTACTGAACACTTGAAATGTGACTGGCATGAGGAATTAAAATTAAAATTTTATTTAATTTTAATTATTTTAAATTTAAATACCTATATGTGGCTAACGGCTACTTATTAGGCAGTTCAGGTCTGGAGGTTTGGTCAGTCCTAGGTAACTGCTTGTATTAGCTTGAGTTCTGACCACAAGCACCCAAGAGACTTTGGTTTTAAGAATTACCGTAAAATCAGGGGTACTGAAATAATTAGGATATTAATTACAGTTCTCTATTACACATATCAATTATGATAATCAATCCCTGTTATACAGGCAAGAAACCTCACATCTTCCTTCATTTAAGGAACACCTTATTACTAACTGAATGAAAAGGAATCTCTTTGTTAGAAGCAGTTCACCCATTGTGAGGGTTGACTGACTTGAACCATATCTAGATTAGTATTTTTCTTAAATTTGACTGCTTAGGCTATCTAAGGCTTAGTCCCTTATTATCAGGTGAAGTGCAAAATAAGTTAATTCTGAGCACCTAATGTAATGCCCATAATGGAGCCAAACATCATGTCTACCGTATCTCCAAGCACTAAAATAACCCCCCAAAAATAGGACAGGCAGCAAGGTACAGATCAGGGTTGGTAAACTTTCTGTAAAGAGATAGTAAAAATTTTTTGTTTTGTGGGCCATAGAGTCTTTGTCACAAAAACTCAACTCTGCATTGTAGCATGAAAACAGGTATAGACAATATGTAAATGAATGAGTATGGCTATGTTCCACTAAAACTTTATTTATAAAAACAGGCAGTGGGCTGGATTTGGCCCCCAAACACTAGTTTGCCAACTCCTGGTATATATCACTGATTCCCAAATGTTACTTATCATTAGAATCTCCTGAATAATTTTTCTCATTTCTTTAAATAGAGTTCTGGGCCCTATCTTCAGAGGTTCTCATTCAGTAGGCTCTGAGTATGGTCTGAGAATCTGTATTTTCAAAGGCTCCCTAGGTAATTCTGATTAACATCTGTGTCTAGAAACTACTGGTACAGCTGAAAGAATGATATTGGGAGTCAGAAGATGCTGGTTAAAGTCTTGTTTCTATAACTAACTGTCTTGGATAAATTACTTAATCCTTCCAAGCATCAGTTTACTCATCTGAAAGATGGAGATAATATCTATCTCACAAGATTGTATCCACACTAATTCATTCTATAAATATTTATTAAACTCGTTCCAAGTGCAGAAGCACTATGCTAAATGTTCCCCTAGGAACTAGATAGACATGGTTCCTAAATTCATGGATCTTGCAGTCTAGAGATAAGCAGAGATATTAAATAAATAATAACACAAATAATCTGGTACAATTATGATAAATTTAAGTTAATGAGGTAGTACAGGTTGCCTTGAGAATGCAGAAGAGGGAAATCTAATCCATACTTGGGATCAAGGATTATTGTGAAGATTAACATTATTAACTAACATAAGTGTAACGTTTTATAATTTACAGAGTGATTTCAATTATTCATTCAACTGATGTTTGAGTATCCTCTATGTGCCAGGCAGTATTCTAAGTGCTGGGATAAGACAGGAGGTCCTTGCCCTCATGGAATTTACATTCTGGTGCATGATGGGGCACAATAAACACATAAATAAATAAGGTAATAAGTGGTAAGTATTTCAGGGAAATAAAATAATGTGATGTGATAGATAGAGACTGGGAACTGTATTAGATGATGAAGTTATGGACCGACGCTCTACAGAAGACACATTTCAGCTGAGACCTTACAGATGAGAAAAAGCCAGCCATCTCTATATTACTGAATAATGCTTATGAAAGTGTTTTACAAACTCTAAGGCACAGCACATGATAGTTACATTCATTATTAGAAAATAAGATCCCCATTCTGAAGGGACTTACAAACTACACAGAAGTACTTTTAAAAAATTAAAAGTTCCCCAAAATGTTAAAGCACAAGAGATCCACCCAGTCAAATGCATGAATCTCTTTCTCTAATATTCATTCACTCAACAAATATTTACTGTTTATCTACTACATGCCAAGCCTAGTTCTAGGCACTGGTGAGATATAGCAAAGAACAAAACAGCTGAAGTCTCTGCCCACAAGGAGCTTACATTCTAAGGGGGCAGATAGATAATAAATAAATAAACAAATAAATATATGTCAGTTGGGCCAGAGGGTAACAGAGACCCAGATAATAATTATACAATTCTTGGCCCTTTTCAAATAAAGAAAAAATAAAGCAAGGTAAGAGGGAAAGAGAGTGCTGAGGGTGTATGTACTATTTTAGGCAGGATGGTCAAGAAAGGCATCTTGATGAGGTGATATAAAAGTTGAGACCTGAATGGTCCCTCGAGCCTCTGGTAGAATACTTCCAATGATGAGAAACTCATTCAGCTATCGTTCAGTAGTACAAATGGATAGACTTTAACCTTATAGTCTGCCTTCTTCTAACCTCTACCCATTGGTCCTAGACATAATGTTTCTAATCTCTCTTTCTAAATATGTCCCAGATACCTCAACTGCTCCTGATTTGACCTGGTTATGTCAGGAACCTCCACTCATGCTGGCTACTGCTCTGGCCACATTCCTCTACAAGAACTCTACTTCATTCCACCTAAAGTGTGGAACCCAAATTCCTAAGAGCAATAAAGACAATCATAGTCTTTACACCAGAAATTCTACTCCAAGATTACTGAAAAGTGTTCTATTGTTTACATGTACCATAATTTATATAACAATATATGTTAAATACTTTTGATGATCATTTAAGTGTTTTCTTTCAAGAGTATCTTTGCAGACACATCTTTTAACACTTTTAAGATTATCTCCTTAGGGCAAATTCTTCCTAAGAGTGGGATTAATGGACAAAGAGTATGCATATTTTATGTTTTGATACAATATAATTCCTACCAATAGTGCATAAGAGTATGTTTCATACATCCTTGCTAAAACTGTTTTAACAGTCTCTATAATTTTGATAAATCTTATAAGTGAAAAAACAAAATACTGTTATACTTTTATTTGCAAGTCTTTGATTACTAATAAAGTTGAAGATTTTTTTGGGCTTATTAGTCAGTTTGTATTTTATTTTTGTCATTGTTCACTGAGGTATTCTTTTGTTTTCTCACAGATTCTAAGAGTTCTTTGTAGATTAAGGCTATCAGTCTTTTGTCTGTCATATATATTGAAGACATTTGTCTCAGTCTGATAGGATTTGCCCTTAAATTTCTCAGTCATTTTCTTTTATGACTTCTTGGTTTTCATATCATGCTTTCCTCACTTCAATATTGTAAAAATACTAACCCATGTTTTCTTCTAGGATTTCTCAGATTTCATTTTCTTACATTTCTATGTTTGATCTATTTGGGATTTATTCTGTGAGACAAATGAGGCAAAGATGTAGCTTTCCTTTTCACCTTTATTCAATAAATGTGCTTCAACTTCATTTATTAGATAAATCATCTTCTCCCCACTGATATGAGATGACACCTTGATCACATACTAATTTCTTATATACACTTGGATCTATTTCTGGACTCTGTATACTGTTCCTCTCATCAGTCAGTCTATTCTAGCACCAGGAGCACTTTGTTTTATGTAATTTCATAATGAATTTAAATAGAGCAAGTCCTTTTCACAAGTCACACCCTCAACTCTATGTTTTCCAGGCACTTTCAAATGATTAAGAAGTTGTGGCATATCCAGCACTAATAAAACCCAGTCATTCTAAAATGTCCAAAGCTAAGTTTATGAGATACATATTCTCAGTTCATTCTCAAAACACTGTCCATAGGCCTTGATATTTTTTAATGGATCATCTAAAGAAAAAACACCAAGCTAAAAAAAGAATTTCTGACTTTACCTCTCTTCCCAGAACAAATCCATCTATTTCCTTATCTCCTGTAACACCCTGTTCACACCTTTATTTTCATACTCTTCACATCATAGCATCATAATTATTTACGTAAGCTCTTTACAGATAGGGGCTATCTTTTATTAATTTTTAAAATCTTCACTGTTTAACACAGACTCTGAAACTTAATGAGGCTCCATAAAAATTTAGTGAATGACGAGTGAGTAAATGAAAAGTGACTGAATGAAAAGAAGCAGCAAGTAAATAACAGTCCTACTCTTTTCTGGACAAGTAAAATTACACCTGGGATATTAAATTTAGCTCTAGGAGCTACACTTTGAGAAGGATAGAACAAACGAAAGCCTAAATGGTGACCTAAGTGGTGAAGGGACACAAAACTATGTCACCTGAGGGCCAGCTGAAGGAACAATGAACATTTAGCATGAGTAAGAAAGCAAAGTCTTAGCGCCATTTCTTCATTTGTCCATCCAACAAATGTTTACAGCGTGTACCAAATCACTGAGCTGGGTGCTGGAGATACAACCATGATCAAAATATTGTTCTTACCCTCAGAGCTCCAGTCTAGTGAGAGACAGAGACGAAACAGCCAACCCTTATAAATTGTGGTGAGTGTTACGCTTGGAGATGGAGGGTGCTGTAGGAGCACCTACAGGGTTTGTGGAAGAATTCCCAGAGGAAGTAACTCTAAGCTTCTAAATGAAAGTTTAAAAGGATAAGCAAGAGTCAGCCAAAGAGAGAGGAAATTCTTTTTTCTGTTTCATACATAAAGGAAAACATGTATAAAAGTGAGTATAGAAGTGAGAAAAAGCAGTTCTAAAAATGGAATCTTTTGGTATGGCTACTGGGTGGAGTTTAAAGAAATAGTACTTTAGAAAAGAGATTGTAGATAAAAGCAGTGTTCAGGTATCAGAGAGCCTCATATACCACATTCATGAGAAGGGGAAGCATTGAAGGGTTTGGGGGAGGAGTTATTCTTCTGCATTGTGAAGAATGGATTGGAAAACTGTGAGGTTGGAGGCAGGAAGACTAGTTAGGATGCTGTTTTAATAATCTAGGTATGAGACAATGGTGGCTTGAACTAGGAAAGTAATAGAGTGGCAGTGAGAAGGCAGTCCCTAGAGCTGCTTTCTAATAACTAGAGGCCGGTATGCGAAAAATTGGCTAAACTTATTCCACATGGCCCTAAAAGTTATGACTAATAGAATTTACAAAGAAATAGACTTTGGATCAAAAAATATCTGTCTAAATATGATGTGAGTTGCCTAAGGAGGCTGTAAGTTCCCAACAACTTTGAGGAGTTCAAGACAAGACATTTTATAAGAAATTCAAAGTGTCAGATTTTGAAATGCTGGGCCAACTTATACTATTTTAAGGCCTTTTCCAAACTCTAAGATTCTAAAAATCTACTATTGAGTCTATTTCAATTTGATATTTGGGGCTGCTCTCTATGCTTGATGGCAAAATGAAATACACAGGATTAATTTATCAGAGGATATGCCTGGCTGTGCTACCTCTACTTCCACAAGGAAATTCAAATTTTCATGTCACTTTACACACTTTATGTTAAATTGAGTATCTATTTTTCAAAATTCCTTGTCAACAAGATAGGCTATTTATAACATACCTTCAGTTGTCACCAAACTATAATTGCTATCATTTATATTAGCAACAAAACCAAACACAGCAGCAGTTATCACTGAGTGGCTTCCATTTGCCTGCATCATGCTATACTATGTTCAATATCTCCCATGTTCATCACAACCTACAAAGTTGGTTTTATTCCCATTTTAAAGATGAGGAAATAGGCTGAGAAAGATTAAGTAATTGTCCTGAAATCACAAAACTGGTAAGTGGGGAATAGGAATTCGAACCAAGGCCTATCCAATTCTGATGTCCATGTTTTTTCTAACATACACCAGTACCTTAGAAAGCTTGAGGAAAGTTTTAAGGACTAATAAAAAGTGACTATCATTTATTGTTTATCAAGTGCCAGGCCCTTTACCTGCATTATTTCATTTCATTCATTTCTTCAGCTCACATTCACAGAATGCTTCACTTCAAAGAATGTCACAAGATTTGACTTAAAGTCTGAGGATAGTCGCTGAACAGGATGAAATTAATAATCCTCCAAAGTTGAAAAGTATTTGAGAGTTTTTAAAATGTTTTCACATCCATTAGCTCATGTAATCTTCTTAATAACCCTGTTAAGTAGGCAGAATGGGATTATTATCCCCATTTTATAAGTCAGAAAACTAAGGATCAAAGTCACAAAGTTACTAAGTGGCAGAGTTGGCTTTCAAAGAACCCAGGAGTCCTGGCTCTTAGTCTAGTGTTCTACTCTTGACATTATCTTCTTTGAGGTCATTGGAAGAAAAGCCAGGAGGAAGCAAATAGATAATGATAATAATAGAGCTAAACACACGAAGCTGCAGTAACAAAATATATAAAAATACTCAAATATTGATAAAAGCATCAGGATATGAATATTCATAACATGTAGAAGGATTTTAAAGGACTCTAAGAAGTTAAGACTGATGTTTATGTAGGAACCCTGAAAGCTGACTGAGAAGTATTAATATTAGTTTTATTTCTCAAATCCTAGTTGTAAACTATACTGTGCAGGGATGAAAACCAAATGCAAAACCAGTCTGACTCTTCTTATTTGATATTTTAATATTTCAGTTAAAAAATTTAGAAAATCTTTGTTTTATACATCCCATACATAATTTATTTTGGGAAAATCCCACCAAATTCTGAATTTATAGATGGTGGAGGTTTATTTTAGTTCTGGATTTAGTGAATTAAGAAGTTACTTCCAGTTTGGTTCAGTTCCCATCCTCCTCGTTCTCTAAGTAATTAACCCCTCTCCCTTTTTGTTAGCTTGGTCTGTGGCCTCCTGAGAAGGAGGGTTTGACATGACAGCTGAGATGAATCACATGGGCTCATTAGGCAAACAAGAGCACAGGATTCACAAGTTTATGAGACAGACCCATGGAACTCTTTCCCTCTTTCTAATCCCTAGCTTAGCAATTCCCCTTACTTAACAGAAACACAAGAAAAATATCTTACCTAGCTCCAGGATGTCAGTAGCTTCTATTAAAGAAAAAAATGTCACAGCATAAATCATCACGACAAACATACCAAAATGATAGAAAGGTGAAGTTCTGGGGTAAAATGAGTGCTTGAGAATTTGTCTAGTCCAATTCTCTCATTTTAAAAGATACTGAGTTTATTAGTAGTACAGTATTATGGAAGCACAGCACCCAATTCTGCCTTACTACCAAGCCTAAACTCTTAAGAACTATGGAAATCCAGAGAAGCTAAGCAACTGTGCCTAAAGTGATGACGCTAATTTGGGATTTTCTGTACTCAGAATCTAAGTTTCCTGGTTTCCAGCTCAAATCAAAGCATATTGCTTTAGACGGATACCTCTATAAATGACAATATTTGCTTTTGCTTTAACCAGTGAGTTCTTTGTATATTCAGACCTCTAAGAACAAAGGTTTTATGGTAAGACATGTCAAATAAAAGTTTTCCATGCCATATAGAGTTTTTTTCTTACCTTGATATTGGGATGCAGACTCTGATAGGTGACCATATTTGTGTTTTCTAACATCATTCCAGTCTATTACTGTGGGAAGAGAGAAAACAGTAATGTGGAAAGAAAATACAAGATTCGATACTTCTCCAGTTTAGCAAGATGTATCCATAGTTTTTGATAAAGTAATCCACTTTTGAGACTCTATTCTTTTTTTTTTATGAGTGTTTTTGTGTGTGTGTGTGTGTGTGAGGAAGATCAGCCCCGTGCTAACATCTGCCAATCTTCCTCTTTTATTGCTGAGGATGACTAGGCTAACATCCTAGGGCCCTAGGCTAACATCCGTGCCCATCTTCCTCCACTTTATATGGGATGCCGTCACAGCACGGCTTGCCAAGAGGTGCGTCAGTGCGCACCTGGGATCTGAACCGGCGAACCTGGGGCCGCCGCAGCGGAGCGCATGCACTTAACTGCTTGCGCCACTGGGCCAGCCCCTGAGACTCTCTTCTAAGGAAATAATCCAAAATACAGAATAAAAAGTTTCATTTTTAAAAGGTTCAGTATTGTTTGTAATACCAAAAAAGGGGAGGAGCACCTAAATGTTCAAAACAGAAGACTGATTACTGCAACACATTCACTTGACAAAGTATTTTGCAGTTGTTAAACTTTTACAAAAGCTAAACAGCAAAATGGGAAAATGTTTAAGTTATAATGTTATCTGATAAAATATGGGATCAAAAGTTATATTCATGGAATAATTACAATTATGTAAAAAATGGAAAACAAAGAACACCCTTGTTACGGGCTGAATTGTGTTCCCCCAGAATTCATGTTGAAGTCCTCACTCCACAGTACCTCAGACTGTGACTGTATTTGGAGACAGGGTTTTTAAAGAAGTAATTAGGTTAAAATGAGGTCATTAGGGTGGGCCCTAACCCAACATGACTGGGCTCCTTCTAAGAGGAAATCTGGACACAGATGCAAGAGAGGAGGATATGAAGACACAGGGAGAAGAAGGATATCTACAAGCCAAGGAGACAGGACTCAGAAAACACCAACCTCGCCAACAATGACACCTTGATTTCAGACTTCTAACTTTCAGAACTGTGAGAAAATAAATTTCTGTTGTTTAAATCACCTAGTCTGTAGTCTTTGTTATGGCAGCCCCAGCAAATGAATACAACCCTAAAACATTATCACTAGAAAAAAGACAGAAGTAAACACAGCAAATACAAACAATTGGTATATTTGGGTGGTGGTACTGCTTTTTTGTTCCCCTTTCTTTTTTCTAATCTCATATTATTTTCAAATTTTCTATAAAGAGGATATATTACTTATATAATGGAAATGTATTTTCCTCATTTGAAAATTTAGATTCATCTACTGACCCTACCACTTTCTCACCATCAAATCACTCATCATGGTTTCCCTTCTCTCCCTACCAGCTCAGATTCCACGGTCCCTCACTAAAATCACTCCCTGGCAAACACGCTTAACTCCCTCTCACCTCTTTATGGTCAAACTGGCCTAGTAAAGCCTCAATTCTAACTCTGGTTAAAGCCACTTATCCACCTATACCATGCCTACCCCAACAGTTCATGAGGGCTGAAGAAAAACAAATTGTAAGCTTACTGGTCTCACTTTAAATTCATGGCCATAATTCTGAAATGTCACTTAACACTGTCTAGAAATCACACATTTCCCTACTATGTTTGCTTTTCCACTTTCCAAAAAAAACAAATTCATATCCTTTTCTCTCTCCTCATACTGAAAATATTCCCTCTCTTACCTTCACTCTTAGGTGACGACATTAACTCAGGGTTCATTGAGAAAACAGAAATAAGGGATAGGAACTTCCATATGCCACTCATTTCAGGAAGGTATAGTCTTGATCTTGTTTAGTGGTATATCCCCAATGCATAGTACTGTAGCAGGTGCTCAGTTAATGTCTGGTGAATAAATGAATCTACTCATTCATCATTCTTTCAGACTTCTCTCCTGTGGCTGTGGATGAAGTGTCTCTGTTTTTATCAAAAGCCAACCATCTATTGTTTCTCCAGATCCCACTTCCTCTCATCCTCTCAAGGACTTTGCAAGCAGCCCCTTTCTAACAGATCACTTGCATCAGCATTCTTATTGCTCCATCATCTCCTATCAAAACAAACAAACACACAAAAAACCCAAACACACGCCCAACCCTCTTAATCTCACATATATCCCTCCTGCCATATCCTTCCATTTCTCTGCTCTCCCTCATGGGGAAACTTATTTTAAAGGTTGTCTATAGTCATTGCCTCCTAACTTCCTCACATTATCTCCTTTTTCAAATAGGGTTTTTCTGCTCACCACTCCATTGAAATTACTCCCAAATTTACATTTCCAGCACTGGCCTCTTTTCTTGGAATTCTATGCTCACATATACAACTACAAATACAGGCCATCTCTACATGGTTATCAACCAGATATTTCAAACTTAACATGGCTAAAACAGAACGCCACCTCTTGCCAACCTCTTCCTCTTTTTGTCTTCCCCAAACCAGTAAATAACATCTCCATCACCTAGTTGCTCAAGCGAAAAATCCTGGAAATTATGCTTGATGCCTCTACTTTCTTTACACCCATATCCCATTGGTCAGTAAATTCTGTTGGACCATATCCCAAATCCATCCACTACGCTTAATCTCACCACTCACACTCTAGTTCAAGTCACCATTACCTCTTACCTGGACCATTACAACAGCCTGCTAACTTGTATTCCTGCTTCTACTCTGGCCCTACTCCAACCTGTTCTTCACATAAGGGTCAGAGTGAGCATTTTAAAACAAAACAATGTCATTTATCTGCTTAAGGACCTCCAATAGCTTCCCACTGAGTGGGAAGGGTGCCTTACAAAGCTATGCAGGATCTGGCTCCTGCCACTTCTCTGATCTTGTCTGCTATGACTTTTCCCTTTTCCACTACACTCCAGTCACATTGGCCAGCATCCCACTCCAAGTATTTGCCTTCTCTCCTGTTCTTTCTAGTAACCTGCCATGTTTGCTCACCTTTAAATCATTAATAAAGATTGCCAACTTGATCAGGCTTAAAAATTGCTAACAGAGACAAAAGATATTAGGATATCATAAGTGAATTTATATTTAAAATTTTTCACAATTATTTCTATAATTATAAAAAACGTATTCTTAAAAATTATATACACAATATATATTCCATTTCTTTACAGCTTTTCAGTATTATACCACTTCAGTAAAAATGAACTATCGGTATACACAAAACTAATTCAGGAAGCCGCAATAAATAGAAACCACTCTGCAAGATCATTAATAAAACAATATTTAAAAGCAACCAGTGCAATTTAGAAAACAAATACGCTAGTAAAGAGAAAAAACAAAAGCCAGACTCAATGGTCACACAAAATGACTATCAAACTTAACTGAGCAGAAAGTCATCAAATAAGGTTTAACTTAAGACAACGAAAAAGGAACTTCTGAGAAGTATTTGAGGAGCTGGCCTGGTGCGTAGTGGTTAAGTCTGCATGCTCCATTTCAGTGGCTCAGGGTCCCCAGGTTCGGATCCTGGCCACGGACCTACACACTGCTCATCAAGAGATGCTGTGGCAGCATCCCACATACAAAATGGAGGAAGATGGGCACAGATGTTAGCTCAGGGCCAATCTTCATCAGCAAAAAGAGGAAGACTGACAACAGGTGTTAGCTCAGGGCCAATCTTCCTCACACAAAAAAAATAAGAAGAAGAACAAATATTTGAAACTCCTGGCACAAACTAGTGGAACCTGGAAATCAGCATCCAAAGAAGAAAAGGAGACAACTACATCATAAAATGCATCAGCATAAATTACTCAGTGGATTAGGTAACTGTGCCTGTATCAATTTCTAAGCGAACAGAATACAGCATCTGATACAATTCCACACATAAAAAAAAGAGATAGTCACCTATAATTTTTCAAAGCATTCTAAGAATAATGGCCATGTTTCAGAGTATGTTATGATACGCTATGTAGCTACTATTTTTAAATAATTAGTTTTACTTTATTATCTTTCCCCAGGCAGTATATTTCTTCTCTGGTAGCCCTTATTCCAGCTAACAGTAACAAATCAGAAACCTGAAATTCTCCTTAATTGGAGTCTCTCCCTTATCCTCCAAATCCAACAGGTTATCAAATTCTGTCAGTTCTACCTCTAAAATGACCATTTTCTCTCTTCCATCTCCTTTGCTCCTAGTCTGAGTTCAAGATTTCATTATCTCTCACCTTGACCAATAAAAAGTTACTTAAGGGTCCAGCCCGGTGGTGCAAGCAGTTAGGTGCGCGCGCTCCGCTGCAGCGGCCCGGGGTTCGCCAGTTTGGATCCCAGGCGTACACCGACACAGCGCTTGGCAAGCCATGCTGTGGTGGCGTTCCACATAAAGTGGAGGAAGATGGGCATGGATGTTAGCCCAGGGCCAGTCTTCCTCAGCAAAAAAAAAAAAAAAAAAAAAGACAAGGATTGGCCGATGTTAGCACAGGGCTGATCTTTCTCACACACAAAAAAAAGTTACTTAATTCCTGTCTGATCTTACTTCTTTCAATCCACATTTTAGCATTAATTTTCTAAAATAAAGATCAGATAAAACTTGTCACCACCCCCTTTAAAAGTCTTCAGAGATCAAGCCCCAAACTGTACTGAAACACAATAAACATAATAGCCATCCTCTTTCATATCCCTGGACTTTTTCTCCTTCTCTATTTGGGAGATTCCTATTTATTCATCATGGCTCAGGAAAAATGTTACTTTGGAATAGCTTTCTGGTAACATCCCCAAGCAGAGTACTATCTCTACCTCCTACTTTTATGCCTGTCCACAGAGTGTCAGAGCTAAATACTTCTAAGCCAGTCAGCAGTATTCCTAGGGCTTGGCACACAGTAAGCACGCAAAGAAATAAAGTTTGTCTGGGCCGACCCCGTGGCTTAGCGGTTGAGTGTGCGCGCTCCGCTGACGGCGGCCCGGGTTCGGATCGCGGCCGCACACCGACGCACCGCTTGTCTGGCCATGCTGAGGCCGCGTCCCACGTACAGCAACTAGAAGGATGTGCAACTACGACATACAACTATCTACTGGGGCTTTGGGGGAAAAAATAAATAAATAAATAAAATTAAAAAAAAAAAAAAAGAAATAAAGTTTGTCTTTTTACCAACTCAGAAATAGTTACACAAGGAGAGAAAAATTATACATGTTAAGAAGTCAATATTTAAATGCATGCTTTCATCAAAACAATTTTGACATAGAGATTGACACTTAGATACAAAATCCACTATGGTTACATATCAATTATCCAGGTTAATGAAGAATAACTAAAAACAGATCATCTGGGGGCCGGCCCAGTGGCGTAGTGGCTAAGTTCACGTGCTCTGCTTTGGCAGCTCAGGGTTGGTAGGTTCGAATCCCAGGCGTGGACTGATGCACCACTCATCAAGCCATGCTGTGGCGGCTTCCCACATACAAAATGGAGGAAGATGGGCACAGATGTTAGCTCAGAGCCAATCTTCCTCAGCAAAAAGAGGAAGATTGGCAATAGATGTTAGCTCAGGGCCAATCTTCCTCACCAAAAAAAAAACAAAAACAAAAACAAAAATAAAACCCAGATCATCTGAAAGTGTACATGATAGAAAAGTCATTTATATATTGATTTTAGAATATATATTTTTTCCACTACAGATTTACTATTTCAACCATGCTTTACCTAGGCTAATATTAAAAATGAACTTGCTATCATTTAATGGGTACAGAGTTTCAGTTTTGCAAGATGAAAAAAGTCGTGGAGATGGAAGGTGGTAATGGTTGCACAACAATGTGAATGTACTTAATGCTGCTGAACTGTACACTTAAAAATGGTAAAATGGTAAATTTTATGTTATATATGTTTTATCACAATTTTTGAAATTCATTTTAAAAATGAACTTTTCTGGGATGTCAAGAGGCTCAGAGGTTGTCACACTGATTCCATTTCAGATTCCACTAACACCTACCGTTACCATATACCAAGCCCAATGCCAGCGATTTTGATACATATCATCTCAAGTATTATCAATATCTTTTTACAGGTGATGAATCTGGGGCTCAGAAAGTTTAACAGTGCCATGGAGCGGAAGAGTTGGTCAGGCAACAGCAATGAAAGATATTTAATAACAGTCAACAAAAGGAGTAAATCCACAAATAAAAAATTGAATTGAGTTAATGCCCTGAATCCTGCTTACGTAGATTTACTAATTCAATGAATATTTATTGTCTGTTATTTGTCAGGCACTATTCTAGGCACTGTAGATCTATCACTGAGCAAAACAGATAAAAACTCTTGCTCTCAGAGAGCTTACATCCTACTGAGGTGGTCACCAGGGGTTTCATGAAATGTGATCTTTGAATTGGAGGCATTTGTAAAAGCACTCATTGCAGTGAAGCAGATGTCAGAGAGACTTTCTGGCAATAAGAACTATCCTGCAGAGGATGGGTTATTCATCCCCTAAAGTGTACAAGCAGAAAGGCTGGATGACCATTTATCACCAAAGATACTGAAACTTTTCTAAGCTGAGAGGGAATTCACAGGTTGGAAAGAGAGGTAACCAGATAAACTTCTAAGATCCTATTCAACCTTGGAATTCTATTTCACTAAGCATCAAACAATATTATGAGGGTTGAGATAGTTGCAATGTCTCCGTACCTTGTGTGTGTATAAGTGTTTGAGCACATGTAGATATCCTGACTATGAACTAGTTATCAGTATGAATTATGCCTCATTCTCCTTTATATCTCATGTGTCTAGTTAAATTAAACAAATGAATGAATGTAATGTCATAGGTTTAAAGAGTAGTGGATTGCTTCCTATTAAATCTTGTTCAATTTGACATTAAGATTCCGTTTCCAACGTACTACTTTCAAAAAAAAAAAAACCCTCTGAAGTCTTTGCTATTTCCAGATTGAAATTATACTCATTCACTCTTTAAACAAAAATTCATTGACTACACATAGGTTCCAGCCCTGTGCTAGGTAATGGGGTATTCAAAAAATAACAAGGCATTCACCCTTTAGTCTAGAAGAGGGAGAAAGATACATAATTAAGTATGATAAAGTATTACAGGTGCTGCATTAAAAGTATGTATGGGGGCTCAGAAGGTAGAGTTGAGGGAAGGAGCCAGTTCTCCCTGGGGAGGGAATGGGAAGAAAAATTAAGACTTTATGGAAAAGATGACACTTGAATTGAGTCTTAGGGACTGAGGATGGGACAATAAAAATAAAGTATACCATTGAGAGGGAATAATGTAAAGAAAGAAATGATGCCCTGAAGCACTATGTTAGACCTGCTCTGTCCAATATGGTGGCCACTAACCATACTGAGCCCTTGAAATGTGGCTAGTGTGACTAAGGAAGTGAATATTTAATTTTTACTAATTTTAAAAACTGACATTCAGTGCAGTTATTGGGAAAACTTTAAGTATGTTTGGAACAAAACTGGGATGAGAATCTACTATTTTAACTGTAAATTTTTTTAAATCTAAATACAGATCAAGTATTTCTGATAAAATTTAGTGTCTGAATTGAGATGTGCTGTAACTATAAAACATACACCAGATTTTGAAGATTGACTATGAAAAAAGGATGTAGACTAGATTATATATTTTTATATTGGTTACATGTTAAAATAATATTTTAGATATACTAGGTTAAATAAAATGTATTATTAAAATTAATTTCTCCTGTTTCTTTTTACCTTTTTCAATGTGGCTACTGGAAAATTTAAAATTATACATGTGACTTGCATTGCATTTCTATTGGACAGTGCCATACTGGACAACTGTAGTTCAATGTGGCTAAAGCAGAAGGCATGTAGAGGGTATGATAAGAGAAGTAAAACGTGGTCAATGTGAGTGGCTATATTTTTTACTATAATGGAGAACACGGATCTACAGTAAGCAAGAAGAAGCCAATGGGCAAGAAGCAGAGGTGAGGGATGGAGAAGAGAATACACTAATGGCCTAGGGGACCTTGGTTCTGGAGGCCCAGTTACATCCATACTTTTCATGAGGCTTGCTTGTTCAACCTCCCCAGTGAATAAAGAATCATAACTGTTTCAGGTGTACAAATAGGAGAAAAGGCTTTAGAGAAAACATGATTTAAGTGTTGAGTGGAAGAGCAAGCTTGACTTCATCTCAGACAAGACAAATCACCCCACCTCAGTAAATCCCAAGCAAGGGATAAAAAAGGGATAAGACATCATCATCTAGAAAACTTGCTTAAACATAAAGAGATCTTATCTTTAAAGATTTCTGATAATGTTTTTAGTTTCCACAAAAGTCAAATTTTATTTAGAATCTAGACTCTGAAATTTATAGATATTTTTCTATTTAATTAAACCATTACTATTAAGAATATCACTATAAAAACAGTAAGAATGCATACCTTCCAGAAATGGCTATACGTTTATAATGACATTTAAGTAAGATAATATAATACAAAGTGTCCAGCATGGTGCCTAACACAGAGAACAAATTCATTAAATAATAGGTTTTTCTTTCTTTTTTAATAATAATCTCTAGTGTGGTTGTACTGTTACAGAAATATTTTTAAGTATTTAAAAAGCAAACCTTCCAACCTCCTCTCATGACCTGGAAAATTTATGCTAATGACAAAAATGACATCATGGCTAAAAGGGATAATAAATGATCTAATTAGTAATGAGGAATTCCTTAAATTCAGTCGTTGCTAAATCTCTTAATCCCTCTTACCTCCAGGAAAGGGTAAAGAGATACTTACCACTAGGCTGCATAGTCAATGAACTAAAAACTGGTCAAGGAGTTAAGAGGTTTGGGATTTATCCCTGGATCCACCAATACCTTGCTCTGACCTCTGACAAGTCAGTTTCTCTGTATGTTAATTTCTCCATCTGTAAAATGGGGGTGAGGAGGAAGGGGGACACTTATTACCCTGTAAAGTATTGAGACTTTTAACTATTAACAAATTAGGCTACATTACAAGAAAAGTAGGACAGTTAGAACAATTCTTTTTGCTTCTTAGAGTATCTCAGGGTTGGACAGTACCTTACAGCAAGTACCACAGGTTTAATTTAACTAAGCCTCAATATCCACAGAAATAAAGAAAAGATATTTGCTACATTTGATCCCATGCAAACGCTAAATATAAACATAGTTTCCAGGGCCAGTCCCGTGGCTTAGCGGTTAAGTGCGTGCGCTCCGCTGCTGGCGGCCCGGGGTTCGGATCCCGGGCGCGCACCGACGCACTGCTTCTCCGGCCATGCTGAGGCCGCGTCCCACATACAGCAACTAGAAGGATGTGCACCTATGACATACAACTATCTACTGGGGCTTTGGGGGGAAAATAAATAAATAAATAAATAAATAAAATCTTAAAAAAAAAAAAAACAAAACATAGTTTCCAACTAACCAGTTTAAGCCAGAAAATCAAAAGATAGTAAAAACCATTAACATGTAATTTGTGTTCCCCTAAAATTCTTATGTTGAAGTCCTAATTTCCAATGTGACTGTATTTGGAGACAGGACTTTTAAGGAGGTAACTAAGGTTAAATGAGGTCATAAGGATAGGGCTTTGATCTGACAGGACTGGTGTCTTTATACGAAGAGGAAGAAACATCAGAGATCTCCCTCTCTCTGTCTCTGTCTCTTTCTCTCTCCACAAACACATACAGAGAAAAAGGCCAGGTGAGGACACAGTGAGAAGGTGCTGTCTGTAAGCCAAGGAGAGAGGCCTCACCAGAAATCAGCCCTGTTAGCATCTTGAGCATGGACTTCTAGCCTCGGGAAGTGTGAGAAAATATATGTCAGTTGTTTAAGCCATCCAGCCTGTGGTAGGTATCACGGCAGTTCAAGCAGACTAATACACATGGTCACAGGACGAATGAGGCTGCAGCAATTCTTTGAGAGTACCTCATGCAACACTATACAGTGTCCAAGCTGCCCTAAAGAACTTTCACTCTTTCTTTTACCATAGTCTGATGGGTGGTAAAATAGAGCAAAACAAAAATAAAAACAAAACAAAAAATACTTAACTGGAAGTTAAAATTTTATCCTGTTTTGAATCTTAATTCTATTTTCCCTTAAAGACTTTAGGCAAGTAACTTAACTACACTGAGCCTGCTTTCTTATCAGTAAAAAGATAATGATAATCTCAAAACTACTTGCTTCATTAGGCTATTGTGAAGAACAAATGAAAAAATGGCTTTAAAAGTGCATAATACAGATAATAGGGATTATTAAGGAAAAACTTGCTGTTTACTACCTTTCTCAGAGGGAAAACTCAGATCATGAATATTACAATGTACTTACAAAAAGGACATTAGAACCTCCTGTTACTAGTTAGTCCCTAAGGATTCTAATATTCACAATTTAAGTAACTACTCTAAGGAATATCTGCTAGAATTACTTCTACTTCGCCTCTTTTCCCTTTGGCTTCCTCTTACTGTTGACTGTGACCTTTAAAAATTATGCTAATGCAAAAAGAATGAAATCCTGCCATTTTTGACAACATGGATAGATCTAGAGGGTATTATGCTAAGAGAAATAAGTCAGACAGAGAAAGAAGAATACCATATGATTTCACTTATAGGTGGAGTCTAAAAAACAAAAGAAGCAAACAAACAAACAAAACGAAACAGAAACAGACTCATAGATACAGAGAACAAACTGGTGTTTGCCAGAGGGGAGAGGAATGATGGAAGGACAAAAAAGGTGAAGGGGATTAAGAGGTACAAACTTCCAGTTATGAAAAAATAACTGAGGATGCAATGTGCAGCATAGGGAACATAGTCGACAATATTGTAATAATTTTATATGATGACAGATGGTTACCAGTCTTATCAGGGTGATCATTTTGTAATGTATATAAATGTCAAATCACTATGTCGTACACTTGAAACTAACACAATATTGTATGTCAACCATACTTTAATTAAAAAAAATAAATCATACAAAAGAATTATGGTAATTCAATCCTCTTGGGGGAAGTGAAAGTGCCTGTATTTATTCTAAAAGACAGTAATGATACTAGGGGGTTGGAGTAAGAAGAGTAACCACACAATGGATGTCCAGGGCCCTGAAACATTACGGAAGTAGTCTCTGGAACATCCTAGAAAATATATCCTCTTTGATTTCTGAGAAAGGAGCGCAAGGGCATAGACTAGTAAAATCTAAAGCAGTGCTGTCCAACAGAACTTTCTGCAATGATAGAAATGTCCTATATCTGCATCGTCTAATGGGTAGCCACTAGCCACGTGGCTATTCAGCACTTGAAATGTGGCTAGTATGAGTGAAGTTGCATTTTTAATTGTACTTAATTTTTATTAAATTTAAATAGACACAGGTGTCCAGTGGCTACTGCACTGAATAGTGCAGATCTAGAGAATGCAAAGATTTTAGCATTTCTGGAAACCTTTGAGAGAAAGACAACAAGTAGTAGAAAAATCTACAAGGCTATGGAAGCATCCTTTCAAAATGTGACAATACAAGCACACAACAGGCCATCCCTTGAAACAAGGAAAAGTAGAAAAAATTCTTCGCATATTATGATATTAAGAAAAAATTCAGTTGTAAATTATCACTTATACATTAATAATAGTAATAATAATCATTATTAACATTATATAGCTACTATTTCTCAGTGTTCACCATATACCAGATATCGTGCTAAGTAGTTTCATAACATCATCCTGTTGAATCCTCACCAGTACGATACCACTTAACATGGTCTCATTACCCTATTCTAGTAATGAGGAAACGATACTCAGAGAATAACTTTGAATAATTTTCTAAAAGGTTACAGTCAGTAGAAAAGGCAAGATATAATGCAAACTATGCTATTAACCACAATGTCACTCTCCTCAAAGAAACCCGAAAAACAAAAAACCAAACTCACAAAAAAGAAACCTTACAAATGCTTCTGTAATCGCGGGCCCTCCAGGACCAGTGCAACTGATCCCGTCTTATCAACAGAGTAATTAAGAGTGGTTCTTCAGGAACTGAGACCCTTTGTCCAGTTCAGGCCAGTTGAGACGACCAACCCATCAACTGGGCCTGCACAAATGCTCAACAAGTGACCTTTTTGACGTCAAGGAGCTAATTCACCCTCAGATCATGGTAATGCTGCCATTTTGTGAACATGTATCCTATGAAGAGGCATGAAGCTTGACTACGCTTGCACAGATCATCAATTACCTCACTTCTCCTTACCTCCAGTCATCTGTCTCCACACTTCAGACCACCTTGTCCCCCATCCCATAAATATCCCTATGTCTCCATTTACAGGGAGGTGGATCTGAGATTGATTCTCCTGCCTTCTCGCTTGGCTGTCTTGTGATTAAAATCCTCTCTCTGCTGCAATCTCGTCATCTTGGCAATTGGCTTTCTGGGCGACTGGCAAAAATGAACCTGGTTCAGTTAACACTTCTAAAATAAAATAGCCCAGCTTGGGAAGAACTACAACCAGGTGTGAATGTGGATACTCTACCCAATTTACTACAGCAAAAACTGAAGCACTGATGCTTATTAGCTTGATCTGGTCACTGAATAACATTAGGTACAGTCTGGGATTTAATGAGGTAAAACTAGATTAAACGGAGGATGTCCATAGGTACTATGTTTTAAATATTCATAGAGCTTGGAAAAGGCAAAAGAAATAATGCAGGCTGACATGCACGTACCATGAAAGAGAGAAGGCAGGGAGGAAGGGAAGAAGGGATCAGGGAAGGAGGAGTGTTTCCCCTAGAAATGGAAACTGGAAAATAGAAAAAAGAAGCATCAAATGTACTTCTGAAAACCCATTAAGATAAGACAGAACTCTTTCTGTGTAATATAGCACTTGTGGTTTTAATAAACTATAATCCTATGCCAATATGCACAGAGATCAAAACGGAAAAGCTGGGAGCAGAACACCTGCCCCACTGTGGTCATGCAGGATGAGCTACAGAGGAGGCAGGAGAAAGACAGGGGACTGGTCTGGTATGTGCCACTGATTAGTCACTCTCTCTTATTAGCAAGTATTCCTAGTATCTCTCAGCTGATCCTTTGCCTCCAGCTCTCCTTCATTTACTTTACTCCATTCAGAGATAAGTGTGATGAGATGGTAATATTTCTCTGGGATGATCCGCCAGAAGAGGGGGGGAAGGGGGAGGGGAAGCAAGCTGGGCAATCACTTTCTCAAAGAAAGCAATAAATCCTGTCTTGTGCATGCAGCAGATGTGAACAAAGAAGATAGAGCAGATCTCTCCTTGGTGATCATCCCTCCCCCTACTCCCTCTGTAGCAATTATACATGTCTATGTGTGCACACAGAGAGAAGAACCCCAGAGATCATCAATATTTGCTTTAACAAGCAAAGCAGCTAGCAATGAACGGCTAATGAAAATGCAGAAAAGCCATAACACCCTTTGTCTTACAGGCCATCCTAGTAGACTTCAACTACCTACAATGTTTAGCCTTTCCAGAGGCTTAAAGAGGTGTGATCCAGAGCCTAGAAGCAAACGCATTTTAGGATGCTTCTGGCTCATGCTCCTTGAACAGGGAAGGAGTTTAGTGGTACTAATGGTGCCACATCATACTTCTTGGCAGACATAAATGGATTTGACATTCCAGTCAGTATCTGGAACGAAGGAGATGATAGTACTGGATGAGCTGCTCTGCCAGTCAGTACACTCTGAAGGCAGATTACCCCAAGGGGGAGAACTGGGACTAGTGAGTGGAAGCTACAGGTAGACAGGCTTCAGCTCATTACTAGGAAGAACTTTCTGGCAGTCAGAGGTACCCAACAGTGGGATGAACTCTCTGGGGAGGGAAGGTATGAATCTGCCATCATTGAGGATGTGGAAGCAGAAATACGATAACCTCTTGGTGGAGATATTAAATCATGAGGAGGAAGAGGAAGGCTGGACTAGGTAGCCTTTAAAGGCCCTTCCAAATCTGAGATCCTATAACTTTATGGGGGTATGGAACTCCTGGTTTGGTCAATATAACACTGCACAACTTCAGGTTTGCAGCATGAACAGTGTACACATCTATACTACCAACTTTCTCTCTGAAGGCTTACAGAAGTGTGATACAGGGGCAGAAGAAATAACGTCGTTGTCATCATCATCATCTTTCCCTTCTACTTCTTCATCTTTCTTTTTACTGACTGGCTCTGTGGTAGGCACTTTACATACCTTATCTCTAATTTTTGAGAGTCCAGTTACAGCTAGGTTACTGTGAGACTCTGAGCCAGTAACATAGCATCTTTGGTTTTTAACTTTCCTCATTTGTAAAATGAAGGAGTTGAACTTCATTCATGATCTGTAAGTTCTATCATAGTGTGAGTCTATGGGGCATAGCAGCAAGGGCCCATCCCAATTATTTCCTCCATATCCACTACAACTTAACCTGGCAGATACTCTGAAATATCTTCCTTCTTTGAAATAATGAACAATGTGTGCCGCCTTTATTTTACACAGTAATATAGTCTTGAAAGGTTAAGTGTAAATGAAATTTTTTATAAAAAGTGAAGTATATTTTGAGCCAACAAAGATACCTAATTAGTCAAAAGAAATCTTTATAAAAATAAGTTCAACGTCTGCTGCAAAGTAACTTGTTCTGTAGGTTCATATTTTATATATTGGATTTTCTCTTATACCACTTGGTCCTCCACTCAAGTCAACCATGTCAAAGTCACACCGTAGTCTTTTCCTTTGTGCGTGGTAATCAGTCTGTTGGTATAACACAGAATTACAGGTTTGGAAGGAATGTTAAAAGTCATTTAGTTCAATGCCTCCTCCTCCCGCTAACTCCAATTCCACCAACCCTAGCCAATGCTTGAATCTTCTTTCTAACATCCCTACCAAGTTTTTGCTTATACTTCCAGTGATGCAGGGCCACATCTCCCTAGGAAGTTCCTTCCATTCTTGGCAGCGGGTCTTGGCCTTAGGGAAGTGATTCTCAATATCTTTTCTATCTCAGTAACCATGAGGGAATCCCAGCACACTTCCATCAGTAACAGTAGTTTCATATATAACCAAACTTTTAAAAGAGGTTCTCTTGAGAGAGCAAGATGGTGATGGGAGGGAAACTTTCCCTTTTCATTTGGTATACTTCTGTTGGCAAATGTTTCACAGTGCATATATTTTACTTTAATACATACATTTAGAAAAAAGTGGTCCAAGGGGGTAAATGTTTGCCACAGCAGTGATAGGGAGTTGGATGGGAAGAAGTCCCCATAGGGGAACAAAACAGAATCAGAGGGAATGGTGTGTGTTGTGATTTGACACCTCCATTGACTGTAATATACTTGGGCGCAGAGGTGGAGTTGAATTGACTGTAATCTACTTTGTGGTGGAGTTGAATGCCACCCACCACCTTGAAAATCATTGCTAATCTCTATCTCAACTGAGTATACCAGCTCTTTAGGCATTTTAAGACAGTTTTCATGTGTGCAAAGAAAGTTAACTGCTTTCTGGTCTCATCAAGGTTAAATTCAAAGACTAACTGAATAACATGTCTCACTGTATAATGTGTCTGCCTCCTTTTCCCTCTCATCCTGCCTAATCCATAGTATACTATTCTAATTGGACATTCTGCCTTCCAACACTACTCTTCTATGGTCTGCTTATTTTCTCTTTATCATGATGGGATAGCACTTCCTAACTACCCAGACTAATTACCTTACTCCAAGCTTAAGGGTATTTTTACCAAATATCCCCAGATTTACCTCCTCTATTATGAAGAACTTTGCAGTCAGATTGCCTGGGTTCAGATTTGATTCTATCACTTACTAGTTGTATAACCTTGGCCAAGTAACTTGACCCCCTATGCTTTGGTTTTCTTATCTGTAAAATAAAGACAATTACAGCAATGACCTCATAAAGTCACTGGGAGGATTACACAGGATCCATATAAAGCACTTAGAACAGGACCCAGCACATAGTAGACATTCAATCAAATTGTTTCTTCCTTCTCCTTGTCCTTCATCATCATCATCATGCCCTGCTACTACCTAGGAAACTATCTTATCAGAGGCCCAGAGTGTTTACTTAACAGTTTCTATCCATTAGATTTCTATGTTCCCTCTTTCCCAATCCAAAGCATTCTCGATATTTCATCTCTTCAACATAGTTCTCTGACACACTGGATGAAACTTTCTCACTTAGCATACCTATTACTATGGCCTGTTTTCACTGCATTATAATGCATACTCATGCTTCACCAATTTACATTCCTTTTCTTTTCATACTTCCATTCAAAAGTCATCTCCCAGAGCAGGGATTTTTTTTCTGTAAAGGGCCAAATAGTAAATATTTTCAGTTTTATGGGACATATGGTTTCTGTTGCAACTACTCAATTCTGCCATTGTAGCATGAAAGCAGCCAAAGATAACACATTAGCAACAAACATGGCTATGTTCCAATAAATCTTTACAAAAACAGGCAGCAGACAGGATTTGGCCTATGGGCCATATTCTGCCAATGCCTGATCTAGAGGAATCCTTTCCCAAATAACTCTGCCTGGCTGTGATCATCCCACAATTCTACTTCAAGCATGTACTATATTTATTTACATATATTTGTAAGCTTCTAAGTATTTTTATGTGGTCAGTCTCCCATTTAGATACAGATTCTTTAAGGAAAGCTGTATCTAAAGCTGTTCTTTTATTCTTTAAACAAAACGTATCTAAGCCTAGGAGAAACGTGGGATGTTAAGGACACAAAGACAAATAAGTCCCAGCCTATGCTCACAAAGAACTCACAGATTAGTAGGATAGATAGCAATTCAAATACACAATCACAATATAATGCGATTTTTGCTCTAATAGAGATTTGCTATACAAAGTGTTTTGGGAAAACAGAAAGGAATGATTAACTTTGCTGGAGGAGTTGAGGAAAGCTTCACAGAGGAGATGAAGTTGAGCTAGGATTGTCAGAAGAAAGATGAATAGGTATTTTAGGCAAAGGGAATAGAGTACAAAGGTACTAAGGCATGGAAATGGACAGTGTGTTTGGATAACAGCCAGCAGTTTATTATAGACGGAAAGGGGTAGGGTAAGCTAGAGACGAATGACAGGAACTGAGTGAGATGAGAACAGAAAAGCAGCAACTTGGGAAGGGCCTCATTTGCCACACTAAGACAATGGTACATTACATATTGAGGCATTTGGTGTCATCCTGAAGATTGTTAGACATTCAATATCAAGATCTGATTTATTAATGATATTTTACATCCATAAAGGGGTTTTAACTTCTTTTACATACATTAGTTTCAATGTTCATACAGCTTCCATACTTAAATGCCTACTAAATTCTAATACTGATTATGAACTATGTAGTGAGAAGGGTAAGAATTAGAGGCAAAAGATCTAGGACTAAATCTTGCAGTTCACAGTAACAAGATTTTGAATAAGTCTCTCAACCTCTCATTGTTTCCATAAAACAGGAATAGTAACAGTATCTACTTAATATGATAACTGTAAAGACTATATGAGATAATTATGTGAAGAGTATTTTGCAAACTATAAAGAGCTGCATTAACGACATGCAGGATTTGTTAAAATTGCAGGCTAAGTTGGCAAGAAAGGGCGAAATTCTTTTATTCACTCTAATCACTTTTTGTGACACATAATTCATACACAGCCTTACAGAGGATAACTCTCTATTTCTATTATGTATAAATACAAGTTCTGACCTTTTCGAGGATCTGATTTTTGCATGGTACCATCAGTTATGCCAAAAAGGGTATTGTTCCTCCTTAGCAAGATGGAGAAATCTAGAAGCAAAAGATAGAAAAAATTAGAAACATGAACCACTGTAGATCAAAGACGACGTGCAGTGAAATTAGGTTTTTATCAGAGGAAACCAGCAGTCTGAACACCCAGACAGGACTTCCCAAGGGCAGCAATTTGGTTATGTTTCCAATTTCCAAGATCCTTCCCTCAGCTCTGTAGGTTCAGAACTCTAATTCTGTTAAAAATAGAATAGACTTTTAGGGCAGATCTAGAGGTCATTAAACAACGATGGATAAACTAGAACGTTAATTTATTAATTTACTGTGAGAAATATAATAGCCACACGAACTAAAATATTGTACACTGAAAACAACAAAACATTGCTAAAAGGAATTAAAGACAGAAATAAATGGAAAGACATCCTGTGTTCATGAATTGGAAGACTAATACCGTTAAGATGATAATACTACCCAAAGCGACCTACAGACTCAATTCAATCCCTATTAAAATCCCAATGACATTTTTTGCAGAAATAGAAAAAGCCATTCTAAGATTTACACAGAATTTCAAAGGACCCCAAATAGCTTAAACAATCTTGAAAATGAAGAACAAGAACTCACACTTTCTGATTTCAAAACTTACCACAAAGCTACAATAATCAAAACAGTGTGGTACTGGCATAAGGACAGAATGAAATAGAATAGAGGGCCCAGCAATAAACCCTAACATATTTGGCCAAATGATTTTCGACAAAGGTGCCAAGACCAATGGGAAAAGGATACTCTTTTCAACAAATGATGCTCAGAAAACTGAATACCCACATTCAAAAGAATGAAGTTGAACCTTTACCTTACACTGTATACAAAAAATTAACTCAAAATGCATCAAAGACCTAAACATAAGAGCCAAAATTAAAAAACTCTTAGAAGAAAACACAAGGGAAAATCTTAATGACTGGATTTGGCAATGATTCTTAGATATGTCATCTAAAAAACAGAAGAAAAAACGGATAAATTGGATTTCATCAAAATGAAAAACATTTGTGCATCAAAGGACACTATCACAAGAGAGAAAAGATGACCTACAGAATGGTGGAAAATATTGGCAAATCATATATCTGATAAGGGATTAATATCTAGAATATACAAAGAACTCCTACAATTCAACAACAAAAAACCCTCAAACAACCCAATTCAAAAATGGGCAAGGGACTTGAATAGATATTTCTTGATTTATCTATACAGAGGGCTCAGAAGCTCATGAAAAGATATCCAACATCATTAACCATTAAGGAAATGCAAATCAAACTCACAATGAGATACCACTTCACACCCATTAGGATGGCTATTTTGAAAAAAAAACAAAAACAAAAAATAAGTGTTGATGAGGATATGGAGAAATTAGAACCCTTGTGAATTGCTGGTGGGAATGACAAACGGTGCAGGTGCTGTGGAAAATCTCAAAAACCAAAACATAGAATTACCATAGGATCCAGAACTCCACTCCTAGGTATACACCCAAAAGAACTGAAAGCAGGGACTGAAACAGATACTTATACATTAACATTCATAGCAGTATTATTTACAATAGCCAAAGGGGAGAAATAATCCCAAGTGCCCATCAATAAATGAACGGATAAACGAATGTGGTATATACATACAATGGAATATTATTCAGCCATAAAAAGGAATAAAATTCTGATACTTGCTACAACATGGATGAATCTTGAAAACATTATGCTCAGTGAAATAAGCAAAACACAAAAGGACAAATATTGTATGATTCTACTTACACTTGGTAACTAGAATAGGCAAATTCATAGTGATGGAAAGTAGAACAGAGATTACCAAGGATTGGGCAGAGGAGGGGAACAAAGAATTATTTAGGTACGGAGTTTCTGTTTGGAATGATGAAAAAGTTCTGGAGACAGATAGTGGTGAAGGCTACACAACATTGTAAATGTACGTAATGCCCTAAAATGGTTCATCTGTTAAATTTTATGTTATGTATATTTTACCACAAGAAAAAGAAACAGGTAACAGGCAGATCTGCATCAGGGTTTGACAGTCCCATTCAACCATCTCACAACAGGAACAAACAAAGCCTCACAGGGACTTTCAAGAAATTAAGTCTTGAGTCATAGCATTCCCTTTCCTGGGTAATCCTAGATGTAACCTGCTATCAATTTTCTTTATGATCTCTCATTTAGCATGTTTCCAAGCTATCTATCTTCTGATAAACATATCCTTTCTTTGCATAACATTACCATCTATACATAGCATGTGGTACAGATGAGCTTTGGATTTGAGTATCAACTCTGCTACTGGCTATGTAAACTTGGACAAGTTACTAAATGTCTCTGGGCCTCAATTTCTCCATCTTTAAAGTGGAAATAATAGTGTCTACTCCAAAGGGTCTCTGAGGGTTGAGTAGCGTTATCTATTTTAATGAATTAATATACATAAGTGTCTGATAGATATGGGGTACTTCCCCACCTCCCTAACTTTGTGTCATATTACGGATTACTAATGAAGTCAGCCTGTTCTCTGTCTCTTGGCTCCATCAGCATCCATGCGATCATCACCACAGCTCTCTGTGGTTGACAGGGCCTTGCTACTATCTCCATCAGAAACCTTGTCTCAAAGGCCAACATCCAAAAGACCAAAAGCAAATGTAGACAAATTCATTTTCTGCCCATCTCACAAACCTCTCCCTATAGGATTCCACCTGTCCTGAGGGCAGAGACTGTCATAGGCTTATTTTATATCCCACACATTGCCTAGAAGAAAAAAAAAATAACTTTCTCAATTTTTAAATTGAATTTTCAACAATTCTAAGTTTTTCTCATAACAGGATCTGGCATAAATTTCCAAATAAACAAGTTCTATTTCTATACTTGTACAAAAACAATAAGGTAAAAACAGTAAGTATGATTCTTTTTCAGTGATAAGAACTCAAGCAAAATATATACGGTGTTACAGGATGTGACAGTGACCATTTGAAAGCCTGCTACACTATAACTGGCTTATATTAAAAGTGCCAGAAATAACAGAATAATCCAATATCCCACCATGAAAAAAATTCAATAATGAAGTTGATCTGATATTAGAAAAAATATATTACACAAATAAGAAAAATCTCCATTTAATCTCCACTTAAAAAGCAAAACATCAAATCATGTAATAATCACAGAACAGCATCAAATCAAAATTCATATACCCGGGGCCGGCCCCGTGGCTTAGCGGTTAAGTGCACACGCTCCGTTACTGGCGGCCCGGGTTTGGATCCTGGGTGTGCACCAACGCACTGCTTCTCCGGCCATGCTGAGGCCGCATCCCACATACAGCAACTAGAAGGATGTGCAACTATGACATGCAACTGTCTACTGGGGCTTTGGGGAAAAAAAAGGAGGAGGATTGGCAACAGATGTTAGCTCAGAGCCGGTCTTCCTCAGCAAAAAGAGGAGAACTGGCAGGGATGTTAGCTCAGGGCTGATCTTCCTCACACACACACAAAAAAATTCATATACCTGATTTACTCCTAGATCACAGTGGTCAGACATTCAATTTCACCTTGTCTGATCTAAACTCCTTCAACTACACCAATTAGGATTACCATCAGTATATATTTTTTGAACAAGCCTTGGTATAAAACTGGAATTAAGAGACAGAGAACCATAGGACAAAGAAACTGAAAGGTTACAAGGAAAAGAGGCTAGGATCATTTTGTTAAATAGACTTTCACATTGTTAACTTACGGAACCATCATAGGAGAAGGGAACCAACTATGTGTTAGGTTCTGTGCTAACCACTTTAAAAACAACTTTTTTGCTAAAGTTTAATATACATACTGGAAAGCACACAAATCCTAAGTATGAAGCTCAATGAGCTTTTACAGTGTGTCTCCAAACCAAGAAAGAGATCATTACTAGCATCCAAAGTACTCCTTTATGTCCTCTCCCAGTCATTACTCCACCCAAGAGTAAACACTGTCTTTTTTTTTTTTTTTTAATTTTTTCCCTCAAAGCCCCAGTAGATAGTTGTTAAGTCATAGCTGCACATCCTTCTAGCTGCTGTATGTGGAACGCGGCCTCAGCATGGCCGGAGAAGTGGTGCATCAGTGCGCGCCCGGGATCCGAATCCGGGCCGCCAGCAGCTGAGCGCGCTCTTAACCGCTAAGCCATGGGGCCGGCCAAACACTGTCTTGACTTCTATCATCATAGATTAGTTTTGCCTGTTTTGAACTTTATATAAATAAAATTATATTGAACGCACTCTTTTATGTCCACTTCCTTCCACTCAACATTTTGTTTGTGAGATTCACCCATGGTGCCCCTACTAGACACTTTTATCTTCATTACTCGATTTAAAGCACGTAACAATTCTGGCATTTCCCATTTAGGTTAAAAAAAAATCTATGGTTCTGAATTTAAACAAGGTTAATTAAGGCATTCAAAGTCACACAGCTACTAAATGGAAAGGCTAAAATTAAAGTTTGTCTAATTTCAAGGTCCATGCTCTTTTTGGTTCCATTACGATTGCTTACCATAGTTTAAAAACAACAAGAAGTCCATCCCTTCCCCAGTTTACTTATCACAGGCCATACACAGTATAGAGGCTTGGCAAACAGTCCAGTACTATGCAAATGTAAGAAATTATTATTAGCACAAGAAAGGAGCTACCAAGAGCAGCTTTCAAACCTTTTTTGGTTGTGACCCAAAGACTTAAATCCAGGCTTTTTTACAATATGCATTCCTGAAAACCTGACATTCTGTAAAAATTATGTATTAAAAATGGGCTTGTGGGGAAAATAGAGTTAGGAATAGACTACCAAAAGCCCAAGGAACTTCGTGTCCTTTACACACACACGTACACATTCACACATACCCCACAAGGATCTGAGTCATTAAGAAAAGGTTATATTAGGGTCAACAAACTGAATTAAAAAGGAAGAAGGGTGCAATCCATTTTAGAATAATTTCCAACTAAAATGATTTTTTAAAATAAAGTTTTAATGTGTAATGGAACAAACCTGTAGCTATCCAGAATATTAAGCTTCTAAGAGTGACTTATTTCCCCAAGGTTTCCTGGAGTGAAGATTTGAAAGCATGTCACCATCTGCAGACAGGAACCACTTAATAAAAGCTCTTCATGGTGACAAAATTAAAATCTGAGGTCAGACTCATGTGGCTTTGGGGACCAATAAGAGACTATTAACCCGTTTACCATTTTTTATCTGTTCACACTGCCCAAGCAGACCTTTGAAAGATGTCTATGTTACAAGGTACCAGAGATCTCAAGATCAACTTTATTCTATTAGAGTCTAATAGGATAGAGTTCTGTATGTAAAACTACCTCCTTAGACATAGAGCCCTGAGAATAGATTAAATCCTTACCTGCTTAGGCCAGGGAGACAGGTACAGAAAGTAATTTGGGCTCATTAACAGAACGGCATCTATAAATCATTCTATAAATCCCCCCAAAGTCTTAGGTCCTTAGCCTAAAAAAAGTGAGTTATGATGACTCCTTGGCAATCCAGGGTCTTGAATGAATCTTACAGAATTATAAACTTGGGGCAACTATGGTTTCTCTGTACCAAGAAACTGAGATGCAACTTAGACTTAAACTTGGCCTGATTCGTTCTATGTCACTGAGTAGTCACTTCCTCAGGGCTTCAAATTCTTCACCTTAAAACCAAGAGGTTAGAACTCTATAGCACCTTCCCAGGCAGGTCCCATATTTACTACAAACTAGCTACATGCCTGTTTCCTCATCCTCCACTTCTACAAGTGCCTGATTTTATGGCTTCATAGAAAATCCTATTGCTACTGAAATAAGGGAAATTTATCAAGTAATATCAGTTGTCTTCCTGCAAGCTACTCAGGCAACTGTCCTGATCCTCAATTCTGGTTGGGAAACTTTGAGACTACCTCTTTTTTCATGATAACAGTAAGGCCAGAGACTACAAACCGGGCTGTTTGTAGTGAAACGTGTCTTATGTGAATCTGAAACAGTATAGCAATCTCAGGAAAGGGCTCTCTTCTCTAGAAAACTGACTTGATTGAGAGGGTGTGGAGTAATCTTTAAGATGTGGTATTAAGCCAAGGCATATCACAGATTTTAAAAAAAAGTATTTGGGGATGATACAGAAGAATATATAATAAGCATTCCAAACAGCTAAGGCAGAAGAGTAGCACCACTTGCTAACTGTCACTCAGTATTTATTAGGAATCTTCTTGCTAACTCCTGAAAATAATGCCTTTTCAAATAAGTCAGAAAACCTTTGTATATAACCACAGAACCAGCAAGAACCAAGAAGCATGAGGAAAAAAAAAAAAAGTATGTCCAGTTTCACTTCAGAGACAAAAGTTTATGGTTGCTTAGCTTTTTGAGTTTTTTTTTTTTAATCTCAGAAATTCAGCTTTTAGGACACAAGATGACTCTCAACTTTCTCAGCTGTTGCCCCCTCAATTCACCCCTTAACTAAAATCTACTTTAATTCTTCCCCATTTTAAGTCTCTGGGGTTCACTGGACCAGGATTACTGGTAAACTTTACATCAGAGAACAATTTAAATTTATTTAATCAAAATCATTGATAGGTGTCTAATCTGTGCAATACTCTTTAACATAGAGCGGTGATTCATAACTTGTCTCCCACAGTGACTCACCTGAAGAATACAAAACACTCCTATCAACGAGGGCAGGCTCATTAAAGGCACTGATTTTCAGCAAGAGGCTAGGAGGTAGGATAGTTTGATGGGGAGGGAGGTTCCACTGGGTGAAGGTGTTTTAGAATCTCCAGGAATATTTGTGTAATTAGAAAAAGCACCTCCCTGAGTCCATGTGCTTCTTCCACTGCCCTTCCTCCTGACCCAGGGTCTATAGCACTGGTGTCCAACAGAAATATTCAAGCCACTTACGTCATTTTAAGTTTTCTAGTAGTCACATTTTAAAAAATTTAAAAAAAGAAACAATTTTAATATGAAAATACTTTTAATAATGCATTTTATTTAACCCAATATATTGAAATATCATTTCAGCCTGTAATCATTATAAAAATCAATGAAAATACTTAACATTCTTTTTTATATCGTCTTCAAAATCTAGTGTATTTACAATTATAACTTATCTCAATTCAGCTGCTAAATTTTCATCAGAAATATTTGTTCTCTATTTAAATTTCATAAAATTTATAGTTGAAAAAGAAGATTCATATACCCAAGTTATGAATATACCCAAGTTTTGACCCAAGTCAAAACGTACTTAAAATTTTTCCAATAACTGTATCAAGGTTCAGTTTTTAAATTTAAATTTAGTTAAAATTAAATAAAATTTACAGTTCAGTACTTCAGTCACACTAACCACATGGCTATCATGTGAGACAACCCACACCTAGAGGAAATAAATAATAAAATTAAATATTAAGTATTTACTATGTGCCAAGCACTGTTCTAAGCACTTTACTTGTATTAAGTTGTTGAATTCTCACAAGGTAGGTACTATTATTATCCTCATTTTATTGATGAGGAAACCAGTGCAGAGAGATGTCCTATAATTTGCCTGAAGTTACACAGTTAATAAATGGTGGAGATGGGATTCAAAGCAACATAATTTGACCCATGTCTTGTCTCCGAGGCTTAGGATTTTCCCAGGAAAACTGGGCTACTTAGTAAATCCTAGGAGTAAGTGCAACCTTTTGCCTATGTTTGGTTAGAGGCTCTCAGCACTGGCTGATTTTCTCCATTATTACGGCCCTATCTTGATTATATGTTAATGTAAATTAAATCATGTCACTCCCCTGCTTAAAATCTTCCAAAGGCTCCCCATAGCACCTAAAATTAAATCCAAGTACTTTATGCTGACCCACATAATCCTACATGCTCTGACTCCTACACCTCTACCACCTCCTGTCCTACAGCTCTCATCACTCACTTTGCTCCAGCCACATTGGCCTTCTCTGCTCCTGATACAGGCCAAGCCCCTTACCACCTTAGGGCCTTTATACTACCTGGAATGCTTCACCCCACATTTATATGGCTGGCTGCTTATCATTCAGGTCTCGGCTTAAATGTCACCTCCTCAGAGAACCCTTCCCTGACCACTCAATCTGAAGGAGTCACCCAGATGCTCTCTATAATAACACTCTTAACTCTCCACAGCAGTTAGCACCATTTAATGTGTTCCTTGTGTATTTATTTGTCTCCCTCGTTGGGGCCTTGTGTGTGTTATTTACTCAGCACTACATCCCAGCACTTGCAATAGGGCCCGGTACAAAGGAGGCCCTCAATAAGTATTTTTGAATGAAATGAATGTTTATCATTAAGAAAAAAAAGGCATAAAATTCCAAAATTACATGACCAGAACACAGTGACTACTTTCGGAATTTAAAAAATATTATATTTGGATATTTTGTAATTAATATTCATAGTTGATTTCTGAGAGAGAAATAGTTAAGGAAAATCTCTTAAAATGAAGCAAAACAAGCTGGGTCCTTTAGTATCTGCAAGCCACTCTCAAATCTGACAGGATCATTACATAAAGGTAATGAGGATGGAAGGAGTTGAGAGACATAATCACGAATATAATTTAGCTTCTCAAAGACATTTCTGAATACAGTCCTCACAGCTTATTAAGGAAATTCACATAACACAAAGGCAAATTCTATCTGATTAAAACTCATTTAAAAGACATGCACTGAGATGACAAAAGATTTAGAAAGTATGAGAAAATGCATAGCTACTAAGCAGCACTGAAAAAGAGCGAAGAGTGCCATCAAAGAATCAGAAACTTTGAAGAATTTCTGTAACATATAATCTAAATAGAGCTATATAATGGAGAAAATCAATCAATGCTGAGAGCCTCTAACCAAACACAATGTAAAGGACTGTATTTACCCCTAGGGCATTTTTTTTTTCTTATTTTTTTTTTTTGCAAGGAGGACTAGCCCTGAGCTAACATCCAATGCCAGTCCTCCCCTTTTCCTTTCTTCTTGAGGAAGACTGGCCCTGGGCTAACATCTGTGCCCGCCTTCCTCCACTTTATATGGGATGCCGCCACAGCATGGCTTAGCAAGCAGTGTGTCGGTGCGCACCCGGGATCCGAACCTGCGAACCCTGGGCCGCCACAGTACGCACTTAACCGCTGCGCCACCGGGCCGGCCCCTACCCCTAGGGCATTTTAAATAGACCTATTGTCCTGGGAAAAAACCTAAGCTCAGAAACAAAAAATGGAAGTTGATGGAAAGTACTGAGATATCTGAGATTTTAAGACCTGTGCTGGCACCCTACTCTACGCAAACAAAGCTTCTAGGTGCAGTGTTTGCCACTAGGTACAAAACATACAGTATTATTTTTACTAATTTTTAAAGAAACTTTAAAAGGAGAAAGAGACAACAAGGACTATATAAAGAACCTACTCTAAATGTAACATTGAAAAAAGATTAACTGAAGGCCTTCTCAGGAAAATGTGATGGGATGAGTTAAGGTTAGAAATCATAAGAGTGGGAGCACAGATAATACAAAGAGAACCAAATAATGAATAAGCTGGTAAATAAAATTCTTCACAGGGACAAAGCGATGTAAATAGGAAAACTGTAATTTAATTACAAATCTTTGAAATGTATTTGCACTCCTGGCCTCCAAATTAGTCAAAAAAAACCTCTTTCAGAAAAGTCCTAAAAAATCACCACAGAAATTTCAATACAGCTGGGTGGGCAGAGGGATAGATAAATAGATAAGTGATATTTACAAGTAATGGTAAAATTTAGGTGGTGGACATAAGGTTTTTCATTGCAAAACCCTTTCAATTTTGTTGTATGTTTGAAATTTTTCATATGTGAAAAAAAACGAAACTTTAAAATATCTCAAAGAAGCTGCTGTCTCAAAGCTCAACATTGGGCAACAGTGAAAAGATGGTTAAAGTAGAGCAAAGAGACTGAAGGAACGAACGGACAGTAACTGTTTTTTAGTACTTTTATACATAATGACTATTTCATCACAACAACCTGAAAGGTAGGTGATATTATCTCCATTATACACACACACACACACACACACAGAAATACACCCCCGAGGCTCAGAGAGTACTTTAACCAAGTTACTTGAATATCAATGAATATTAAGCCTGATCAAGCCTAAGGTCAAAATATGCATATATGTTTAAAAATCTATCTAAAATCTAAATCTATCTTTACTATTTATTTTCCACAGGCATCTAAGAAAGCAACTCTATCTCAGCTTTACTTGGAAAAGCATTTAAAAAAATAAGAACATATGAAATACACTTTATAAAACATAATATTTTTTACAATATATTATATAAAACAGAAATGACTTCCAGTTTCAAAATCCTTTATATAATTTTCAAAGTTAACTGACTCACATATTATCTTATTTGTATTGCAGTTATTTGTATACATCTTTTACAGTTCTTTTAAGCACTGTAATTCCCTCGAAATTAGGATCCAGATCTGATTCATTTCTTCATTCTTTGTAACAGTCCCTTGAATAAATAGTTCAGTGAATGTTTACCTAAGGAAAGAATGCAACAGATATGCAAGGTGGCTAGGACACCTATTCACATTGTTCTTATAACACTTGAAGAAACAGAGGCAGAATAAATTCTGATGCTATTGCTCAGCTAAAAAGCTCATTTGTTGAGCTAGGGCTCCAATCTTTGCCTACTGCACCACCAACTTAAAAAAGACACTATGCCTGATTCTCTAATTGAGTGTCTGGCAGAATGTCCAAAGGAAAAAGCTTCAGTTATGTTATTTTTTAAATGTTTGAAAATCCTGAAATATGTATCTTAATGTGAATATAAAATGTTTGTAAACTTTCTGATTTCTTTCTGTTTTATTGAGACACAGTAGTAGAAGGAAAATGAAAGTGCTTCTTAAAAATCCTAAACTTGGTTATAAGTTACCTAAAACTCAACAAAAACAGAAGTTGAAATATAACAGGTAACAGTTATACTCAGTTCTTTGGAGCAATTCCATATATATATGTTATTTCATATGATTTTCCATAACATCCAGTGAGAGATTACTATTATTCCCATTTCACTAAGGAGGACATTTCAGAGTTAGTTTAGAGAGTCATCAGGAGGTTGAACTGGGATTTGAAACAATCTAGGTCACGCTCTTCGCAGTATACTATGTTGTTACTTGCTTGCACAAAACTAGTCAATAGCCTTCTAACTGGTCTCTCTACTTCCATTCTACCATGTGCATGGCAACCAGAGTAATCCTTCTAAAATAAAAATTCAATCAATTAAAATCTTTCAATGGATCCATAGCCTATAGAATGAAATTCACTAAACTCCTTGGCATTGCGTCCATAGCCCTTCAAAATCTAAATCCTTTAAGATTTGGCCCCTGACTACTTCTCCAGCCTCATCTTTTCATCTTTTCCTTCTCTTTACTTCTTTCCCTATTATTCTAAATGATCTACAGTCCCCCAATTCATCTGCAACAAAGCCCCTTGTCCCATTATACACTCAACTTGTCAACTTACAACTCATCCTTCAAAATTTAACTCAGAAATCAACATATCTCCTTTTCTTCAGCCTTCTTAGCTCTTTTCCCTAGATAATCATTTCCTCTTCTATGCTATGTTTATATCTGGTTCATACTTACAGCATTTAAATACTATATTACAATTATTTGTTTACATACCTCTTCTGCCTATTTGACAGTGAAGCCCTAAGGGATGTCTTATTCATCTTTACATCCCTAGGGTCTAATACACTGCCTGACAGTGTTAGGCATCAGATATATGTTAGCTGAGTTGAGTTTAAATACACTCAGAAAGTACACAAGTGTTATAACAGGATTTGGATTTTGCAAAATATAAATGTTTCAAAGGGGAAAAAAAAGCCTGAAACCCTTTAACTAAACTATATATAACAACAGTAGTTGCCCTGAAAGTCCCTGCTAGCACCCTGTGCCCCAGCTGGGCCTCCAGAAGGTTCATTACTTTCATATTACCACTGTGGCAATTTATTAATGAGCTCAGTGCAAGCAAGACAAATTGAAACGACAGGCCTGGCAACTAACATCTCTAATTTATCACTAGAGCTGGTCTCCCACTGGCAGTGCCATGGATAAGTGTTCTTCAATGCAAAACAATATTTATCGAGTATGTTCTAAGAGACCTGCAAACACTATGACTGGCACTAAGTGGAATCCAAAAAAGTATAGGTCCTCATTAGGATACGCAAAGAATGTGTTCTTGAAAAATAACCCAAAACTGAAAAACACAGATTCAAATGTTCGTTAGAAGTGATGGTAAAGGATTCAATATGTAATTCATCATTCATGGGTCAACTGCCTATCTAGAGGCTAATCGAAGTGCCACTGGGGCTCTTCTTGCTTTACCCTGATGGAGCCAGGTGTTACAAAGTATGTGTGAGGTGGAAACCAAGAACCAGGACTAGGCATTCTGGCAGAAGGAAGGTCTGTAAAACTAAATCCCCTGTCCCTCCAACAGTTTGAAGGCTTTTTGGTACCAAAGCATCCCTGCCAATAATTTAAGCCTGCTCTCCTGAGATAAAATAAAGACACATCATAAGCTATTAACATAACAAAAGTAAACTTTATGGTGCAACTAGACACAAATATGGTTTAAAAGAGATAAGGAGAAATAGAAACTATAAATGTTTCCTATTCCTATAAATGTAATAGGAAATTATAAAATTTCCTACCATAGAGTAGGAAACCCTGTGGATATAGGGCGATATCACATACTCCCTGTCTTTCTCTAATGGCTACAGTACCTCTAGGCAGCTTCTTAGTGCTGCCATAACAAAGTACAACAAACTGGATGTAATAACAGAAATTTGTTCTCTCACAGTTCTTGAGGCTAGAAATCCAAAATCAAGGTGTTGGCAGGGTCATACTCTCTCGCAAGCCTGCAGAGGAAGATCCTTCTTTGCCTCTTCTCGCTTCTGGTAGCCCTAGGAAACTAATCCAGATTTTGCTACTGATGAGAGTGAAGTGCTGCTTTAGCAAATACTTAAAAACAAGGAAGTGGCTTGGGAACTGGATAATGGGGAGAGGCTTGATAGAAAGAAACCTAGATTGCTTTGAAGAGATGGTTGGTAGAGATATGAACATTAAAGGTGCTTCTAGAGAGGCTTTAGAAGGAAACGATGAACATGTTATTGGAGACTGGAAGAAAGGCGATCCTTGTTAGAAAGAGGCAGAAAACTTGCCTAAATTGCGTTCAGTTACTGGGTGAACTCGTAAGTGATGAACTTGGATATTTAGCTGAGAAGATTTCTAAGCAAAGTGTTGAAATGTGGCCTAGTTTCTCCTTGGTGCTTACAGTAAAATAGGAGAAGAGATAAAGTGAGGAATGAACTGTTAAGCAAAAAGGAACCAGCATTTGATGATATGAAAAATTCTTTGCCTATCCAGACAGCATGCTCTGGAAACAGGGCCAAGAGTCTGGCTGAACAAACTCATGGATATAATCAACCATTTCAGAAGCTAGGAAAAGAGATATCGTTATCCAGGAAAGATGTGTGGAGGACCCTCTTGTCGGATGGTTTGGACTCCCATGAATTGCATGGGAGACTGACAAAGTTTTTGAGAATTTTATACAAGCAGAAGTGCTGCCAGCCTGGACTGAAAGGAACAGAGATGCAACAAAATGAAGGAAGAAGAACATCAAGGGCAGTGCCACAGAGGGCCAATGGGACCCTCTCAGGCTAAAAGGGTGGGGCTGCCCTACAAGACAGAACATGGAGCCACAGAGGATTATTCCCAGACCTTGAAATCTAATAGAATTTGCCCTGCTGGGTTGTAAATTTGCTTTATACTAGTGACCCTTTTATTTCTTCCATTTTCTCCCTTTTGTAATGAAAATGTCTTTCCTATGCCTGTCCTACCATTGTATCTTGGAAGCAGATAACTTGTTTTCTAGGTTTCACAGGTCCACAGATGGAGAGGAACTTTGTGCCAGGATGGACCATACCAGAGTCTCATCCACACCTGATTTAGAAGATGAGATTTGGGACTTTTTGAGTTGATTATATTTAGATGAGATTCTAGACTTAGAGTTGATGCTGGAATGGGTTAAGATTTTGGGGGATGTTGGGATGGGGTGAACGTATTTTCCACATGGGAAGGATGTAAATTTTGGGGGGCCAGAGGGTGGACTGTTATGGGTTGAATTGTGTTCAACCTGCGAATATGACCTTGTTTGGAAATAGGGTCTTTGTAGATAAAATCAAGTTAAGTGAGGTCATTAGGGTGGGCCCAAATACAATATGACTGCTGTCTTTATAAGAAAAGGAAAACACTACGTGAAGACAGACACACAGAAGGAGAACACCATGTGAGGCAGAGACTGGAGTGATGCAACTGCAAGCCAAGGATTGACAGCCAGCACCAGAAGCTAGGGAGAGGCAAGAAAAGATTCTAGCCAAAGTTTCAGAGGCAGCAAGGCCCAGCAGACACCTTGATTTTGGAGTTTTACTCTCTAGACTGTGAAAGAATAAACTGTTGTTGTTCTAAGCCACCCAATTTGTGGTAAAATCTGTAACAGCAGCCCTAAGAAACTAAAAGACCCCCAAATACTAGCTAGTATATATTCAAGACTTACTATGTACCAGGTACTGTGTTAAGTGCTTTACACTGATGATCGCATTTAATCTTTACCACAACCTCATGAGGAAAATAAATAACTTTCTATTACACTACTCCTACCCACTACACTAAACTTTCTCTTATGTACCATGTGTTCCTGGCACAGAGCTTCTAAAACCCTTCGAATTTTCCAAGTGATGGGAGTATCTTTGTTATTCCTGAGCCCCTTGGATCATATGTGAGTTTATGCTAATGAGATGGCTCAGAATGGGGACTGGTTGCCAGAAAGACCAACCATGTGATTAGCGGGTTGGGGTTCTGGGCCCACCTGCTTTAGAGCCTGCATAATGAAACCCCAATCAAAACTCTGGACCCTGAAGCTCAGTGGAGCTTCCTAATTGGTAAACACATCAATGTGCCAGGAGGGTGATGTACCCTGATTCCATGGAGAAGGGATACGGAACCTCTGTATTCAGGACTCTCCCAGACCTCATCTTCTGTTTCTCTTCATTTGGCCGTTCCTGATTTGTATCCTTTATAATAAACCTGTAATTGTAAGTATGGTACTTTCTTGAGTTCTGTGAGTTGTTCTAGTGAATTATTGAATCTGAAGGGGATCTAGGAACCCCTCAGATTTGTAGCCAGTTGTTCAGAAGTGTAGGTGGCCTGAGGACCTCACTTGAGGTGGTATTTGAAGTGGGGGCAGTCTTCTTGGGGACCATGTTCCCTTAAACCTGTGGAATCTGATACTAACTCTGGGTGGTTAGTGTCAGAATTAAATTGCAATACATCAGGTGGTGTCAGAATAGTTGAGGTTAAAACAGAATATCATGGGGGCCAGCCCAGTGGCATAGTGGTTAAGTGCACGCGTTCCGCTTCAGCGGCCCGGGGTTCGCAGGTTCGGATCCTGGGTGCACACGGATGCACTGCTTGTCAAGCCATGCTGTGGTGGTGTCCCATATAAAGTAGAGGAAGATGGGCACAGATGTTAGCCCAGGGCCAACCTTCCTCAGAGAAAACAGGAGGATTGGCAACAGATATTAGTTCAGGGCTAATCTTCCTCACACACACAAAAAAACAAAAATAGAATATCATGATTGACTCCTATGGTGGCCCAGTAAACCCAACAATAACCAGTGATAGAAAATAGAAAATGTGCTACATAAGATATAAGTTACTTGGTCTTTCAGCTGTTTTGACTTTCATATACCATTTTTTCATACATTATGTATTAATCAACACAAACTTTTTCTCACATGCAGAATCGGGCTTTTCATTATTTCTCTTGAGAAATAATGATTTTGAGCTAAAGCATGGTGGGAATGTCTACCAGGGAAAAGAGGTGGGGCATTTCCTAGGTGTTGAGGCTTATTTGCTCATGCAAGGCAAGGACATAATCCCCAGTTGGAAGACTCTTTGCCTGACTCAATCATTCCTCACTAACCCCAGAGTGGTAAGCACCACTGGGTTGTGAGCAGGAGCAGTTGGTGGAATTTCACCAGGAGACATGTATGTATGTTTGGAGGGACTGCCTCCAACTCCTTGTCTCATGGAATAATGATAGTTAATTTCCCCAAAAATGTTCTTTATATGAACTAAGACCTATACGGGACGGAATAGAACATAATTTTTTTAAAAACATGAGCCATTTGAAGTCAACATGTTTAGTGCAATAATAGATTCAAATAGGAATCCATTTTGGTGACAGTAATCTTTTCATACCTGTCATCTCCAACTAGACTCTAAGCTCCTTGAAAGCGCTAACCACATTTATAGCTGTCTCTATCTCAGAGACCAACTAACCTGGATAGGAAAGGAGGGGCAGATTCTGAGCACACAATTTGTTCAGCTTAGTTAATATGTTTTTGTGACTTCCAAATGCCAGCCCTAGTTAGAAGCCAGGAATACAGGAACAAAAGATATGGTCCTCGTCTTTAATAAGAGCTCATAATCCAAAGGAGTACAAAAATAAAGTTCATATCTCCTTACTGGAACTTTACTTGTGCTATTCTTTGGAAATCTGAACAAGGTAAATTGGTATATTAGAGGACAAGGAAATCATGAAGCATATTCATTCTCCTTCCAATGCCATCTTGATGTGGTTTAGAGTCAGGGCTACTTCATCAACTTTTGGTGTAACGGACATAGCAGGAGCCTTAGTCAGAGGGAACACAGATCAAATTCTGCATCTGATGCTTCATATACCTATGACCTTAGATAAATTATTTAATCTCCTTAGGCTTATCTTCTTTAACTATCAAATGAGGATGGATAAGGTCATTTATTAGCCTAGATTGCAAAGATTAAGTAAACAACGTGCCCGCCTCCCTAAAAAAGTACTAAATAAATGGTAACCACTGGGGTCGGTCCCGTGGTGTAGTGGTTAAGAGCTCGTGCTCCACTGCTGGTGGTTCGGGTTCGGATCCTGGGCGCGCACCGATGCACCACTTGTCAGGCTATGCCATGGCGGTGGCAGCGTCCCATATAAAGTGAGGAAGATGGGCACAGATGTTAGCCCAGGGCCAGTCTTCCTCAGCAAAAAGAGGAGGATTGGCAGATGTTAGCTCAGGGCTGATCTTCCTCACAAAAAATAAAAAATAAAAATAAATGGTAACCATTACTATCATTACTATTATCATCATCATTAATACTATATTTCAATATTCAACAAGTTACAAAAGGACAAATATTGTTTGATTTCTCTTACATGAAGCTCCTAGAGGTCAAATCCATGGAGACAGAAAGTAGAATGGTGGTTGCTGGGGGGAGGGAGGAATGGGGAGTTAATGCTTAATGGGCACAGAGTTTCAGTTGGGGAAGATGAAAAAGTTCTGGAGATGGATTTTGGTGATGGTTGCACAACAATGTGAATGTACTTAATGCCAGATAACTGTATACTTAAAAATGGTTATGGCAGTAAATTTTGTTATGTATATTTTACTAGACACACAAAAAAATTCAATAGGGCATGGCTGAATGCTTACAGCAAAAAAAGACTAGGGAACAAAAGGACTGCAGTCTGACATCACTAAGCAATGGCAAATCCTAAAGAGTGGTAGACCCATCTACAGATGATATGAACAGATGTATAACCTGGAAGTATTAAGTCAAAGAGATATACCTATATCTGGTTTTAGGGAACATTACTTGCGTCTTCCTAACATACCTTATTTGGAAATATGAAGGGGAGAGAGAGAAAGGGAAAGGAGGGAAGGAGAAAGGGAGGGAGGAGGGGAAGGGAAGAAAGGAAGGAAAGTGAAGGGAAGGGGGAGGAAGAAAGAATGACGGAATGAAAGAAAAAAAAGGAAGGAGAAAAAGAAAGATATTCTAAGTGTAAAACAACTGCTTTGAGTGACTTAGTGCTTTGTCATGACAATGGCAATAAATGTGATCAAGTGATGCTGGTAGAGACAGGCAGGGAAAGATTCTTTTGCAAAAGTTAAACAAAAACGAAGACTGGATTTCCTCAAAATTTTTAGATTTGATAGCCGTACAGTTAGAGCTACATAAGCATCTTTATTTTCATATAGGAAAAAAATAAAACCTTGAAACAAGTATTGTTATACTAATTCTTTATAACATGAGGCTTATTAGGAACACACCCACTATGTTACAGCAAAAGAGACTACCAAAACCCACCACAGTGCTAAGGGGGAGGACAGTATTATGCCAAGGACCTCTGCAGAGGTAATGCTTGGAAAATCCAGACAGCTGACACCCAGAAGACTTTTTTTAACATGGGCATTAGGTTCCAAACAACCAGGCTTCTGGGTTTGGGGGCAGAGTTTTCATTTCTAGGAAGGGGTAATTCAAATACTTAAGAAGGGTCCTGGCCAAGCAATCTAAACAGAAAGTGAGAATGGGAACCAAGATTGCACAATGGGATTGTATGACTCCGCCATTTTCTAAAGGACATTTTTGCTGAGATGAAGAATCACTTATTTACAATGATAGAGTAGTAGAGAAAACTGGGGAAGATCCTGACCCACAGCAAATCTAGTCCAAATCATGTAATTTATCCCTAAATTTTATAATGTCTTTAATTAATCTGAATTTTCTGAGAATTAGTCCTAAACTCTGTAAGGAAAAATTGTGGAAGGTTTTGAAGCGCCATATTCTATCAAAGAATGCTAGAGCCTTCTAGGATTATCTGATCTTATAGAGATATGTCCCACGGTCTGTCTCTGACTAGGCTATTTTACAACTTTGTTATAAACTGATAGTAAGGCAAATAATTCCGGCCCACTGAAATGCAAACTACGTCCATGGAATTCAACTGACACTGCTCTACGGATATTGAGCAGTTTTGCATCCAATTGCAAATTAATTTCAGAATACTCTAAAAATATGTGGTACTTTGAGTCCTCTTTTGAACCATTTTTGTACTCTTTGTTTCCTACATTAAATAATGAGTTAAATAAAATTTTTGTTCATTTTACATTTGTATGAGTCGTGATTTTATCTTTTTTCCCCTACCTTTTACCAACCTCTCCTCATTTCCTCCACTCACCAGCCCTTGGCAACCACCATTCTACTCTTTCTTTCTGAGTCTGACTTTTTTTAAAGAGGCCACATATAAGTGGCACCACGCAGTATTTATCTTTCTCTGTCTGGCTTATTTCACTTAGCATCATGCCCTCCAGGTTCATCCATGTTGTCACAAATGGCAGGATTTCCCTCTATTTTTAAGGCTGAATAATATTCCATTGTATATATACACCACATTTTCTTTACCCATTCATCCGTCGATGGACACTTGGGTTGTTTCCATATCTTGGCTGTGGTGAATAAGCAATTTTACTTTTTTTAAGAAAATTATCCCTTAACACCCCCAACAAATCTTTAATTTCATTTGGAGCAGGGATTGTGTTTTTCAATATGTTGTGGTGAAAATAAAACTAGACTGGGAAAAGGCCTAGTTTAGTCCTTGTGCAATAAGTACTGATTGTATTCGACCTTGACTAATTGTCATCTGTCATCTGATGGCCAGAGTCATCTCTAACTTTCACTAGTTCATATATCAAATGGGATTAATTCCTGCCTTGCCAACTTTCAAAGGTCAGTTGTAAGAATCAGAGGACTGAATAACCTGAAAGCATTTAGGTAATCTTAAAGGTCCCAGGTCCATCATCCACAATGCCATCAAAGCAATTTTCCTATAACATCTAAGAGATCATCTTTGGACTCTGTTCCTTTGGACTCTGTTCATCACTGCCTCCCCTTGCCTACAGGAAGACATTTAAACTCCTTAGGATGGTAGACAGTCTTTTGGATGATCCAGTCCTTGCCTACCCCCTAATCACCTTCTCAACCTTCACATCACAGCAGGACTCAACTACTTATATAGTCCCAAACATTGCACATGCTGATATCTTCCTTCTGGAATGCCCTCTCCTTCAGCCCTTCAGTCCACCACACAAACTTCCATTTGTCTTTTAAAACCCAATTCATATATTACCTCTTCTGGGAAGCCTTCCTCATACAGTCATACGTAATCATTCTCTCTTCCGTGGAGTGCATACATTTATATTATACTGTATTATACTGCAGTATATATTATAGTACAGTATATATTGCACCATACTTTATTACAATTTACTTATTTGTCTGAATCTTCTAATAGAGTATGAGTCTTGGAGGCTGGGGATGCTTCATGTTTATTTCTTTATCCTCTGTACCTAGCACAATGTCTTGCACATGGTGAGTGCTAAAGAAATACTGAATAGCTGAAACAAAATGTAAGGCATTATTATTATATCTCCATTTTCCCAACAACAACTAACATAGAACTAAGCATACACTAGCATTTAGTAAATAAATAATTAATCTCCACTTATTGTCATTTCTTATCATTATTATTCAATCCTATTTCAGGGGAAGGTAGGACTGGGAATACACATAATGCTAAAGCAAATGTAAATTGATTGATAATCAAATACCCAAGTCAATCTGCTAGATACTTTCTACGAATAACTTAATCTTCACAATAAATCTAGTACTATTATTCCCATTTTACAGGGGAATAAGCTGAGGTACAAGAATTTAACTTCTCTGGGCCGGCCCCGCGGCGTAGCGGTTAAGTGTGCATGCTCCGCTGCTGGCAGCCCGGGTTCGGATCCTGGGTGCGCACCGATGCACTGCTTGTCAGGCCGTGTTGTGGTGGTGTCCCATATAAAATAGAGGAAGATGGGCACGGATGTTAGCCCCGGGCCGGTCTTCCTCAGCAAAAAGAGGAGGATTGGCATGGATGTTAGCTCAGGGCTGATCTTCCTCACAAAAAAAAAAAAAAAGAATTTAACTTCTCTGAAGTCAGGGAGCTGGTAGTGAAGAGCATATGTTTCGTTGTACACTTTCTGGGGTTTACCTGCACTTTCATATTCTCTCTTCATTTGGGCCTCACACACTTGTGAGGTACAGAGGGCAAATATTAGTATCCCTGCATTACCAATGAAGAAAACAAGACTGAGAGAGTTTAAATGACTGGTAAAGGCTACACAGCTAGTAATCACCGCATCTAGGATTAGAATATCTATGTCATGTGACTCCAAATCTTATACTTTTTCCATAGGCCAGTCTCTCTTACCACTAAGAGATCACTTATAAAACCGCAAGAACAGACAAATTCAATTAAGATAAAACAAAACAAGGGTGCTATTTAAAGAATCAGATTCCAAATTTTTCAATCAAACCAATTTCAAGGCTAATTCAGTTTTAACCTCCTTCTCCGTATACCTCATACACAGCGCACACAGAGCTTCAATGTAGGTCCACACATGACATCTGGGTAGGAGGCTCATTACTTGTATTTTCTAAGACACATATTTCAGCCTTTATTATGTTCATCATACTCAACATCCAGGGATAGGTCCCCTAGGGAGGAGAAAATCATACAGCTTGTCCAAGACCAAATAAAAAGCTTCTATGTCTGAGATACGTACCAAATATTGATGACTTTCCCAATTTACCCAATCAATATTTATTGAATACTCAGTGTGCCAGTCCCTGGGCTAGGGATATAAGGATGGACAGGACTTGAACTATGTTAATTTAGATGTGGAGACAGATAAGCAAATACATTATAAAAAGAATATAATATGTAGTTATTAAAGGTATGTTAAAAGTGGAGATCAATTTTGTCTAAAGGAATTTAAAAAGGCTTACAGAGGAGGTGACTTTTGAACCAGAATTTGGAGAATGCATCTTATTTCAGACAAAGAAGGAAGTTCAGGAAATTCTAAGTAAGCAAAGGGAAGCAGAAAAGTAATAAGTAGTGAAAAGGCTTGTATGATGTCCTATAGAAAATGACACATACATTCAAGCATAGGACATATGGCAGGAAGCAGCGACTAAACTAGAAAACTAGGTTAGAATCAGATAAATATCCAGGAATATATTCTGCAGACTAGAGACTGTCAGTTCTTTGTTAGTCAAAGAACTACCTTCAAACAAATTTTTATGCAAAACACAACAATAATAACTATAGAGCTTATCTGGTAGAAAGGGAGCAAAGAAGCAGAATCTATCCATTCGGCCTCACCTTGACAGCCCCTTCCTAGTGTCCTCCTTCATAGAGACCTAAGACAGTGCTAGTACTCAAAGTGCAGTCCTCATCAGTGCAGTCCTCATTGCTGTTACCAGTTCGCACTAAATACAGAAATTGAGAGTAAGCACTTAGAAACTTTGCATTACAATTTAACAATAATTTTATGTTGTTGAATCTAATAAAATTTTGACGTTTATACCTAGATTTTAAAAGTTTCATCTTTATAATAATTCATTTTTATTGTATTTATAAAATTATTACTCTAAGAGGAATGAAAAATACTGCTCCTTCAACACATATAGTTTAAAAAGCACTGCCCTAGAGGTTCCACAGGTGATCAGATTTGTAATTCAGAAAGTTAGAAAAATAACTCTAGTGGTTGTTTAGAGGGGGACGACCAACTGGCAAATATAGAACACAAATAATACGAAAAAACAGAAAATTTCAGATGATATAAGGATTACTTGTGTAAATGTTAATTAAGCATCTGGCAAACAATGAATAACAATTTTTAAGTTCACAGAAAAGAGAGATCTCTACAGGCTAAAGTAGTCAAGGAAGACTCAGATATGGTAATAGATTTTTAGAGAGAAAGACCTTAAGCCATCAATTTTTAGACCTAAATTTATTAAGTCAAAAAATTTTAATATTATTTATTATATGTGTAACATTATTTACTGAAATACCTACTATATACTAGGTGCTGGGGATACAATACTGAATATAAGACATGACCTACTATATACTAGGTGCTGGGGATACAATACTGAATATAAGACATGGTCCCTGCCATCATCACAGACATTAACCAATCAAAAAATATAAACAGATGCTTCATTTAAAACTAATAAGTACTACAAAGGAAAGTCACATGGTACTATGAAATCATCTAACAGAGAGATTAAATAGATGAAGGAAGGATTCCCTGAAGAAGTGATATCTTAGTCGAAATCTAAAGAATGAGTAGAAATTGATCAGGCAAGGAAGGGGAAAGAGCATTCTAGGCAGAGGGAACATGCTTGAGAAAAAACTGTGAGGAGGGATGGGGCAAGAAGAGCCCACAGAATAGAAAAACAGGAAGTGTGACTGAGGCACAGAAAAAAAAGAGGAAAGTGACAAGCAGGTAAAGGGTAGATGGGGTAGGTCATTAGAAGTTCTATAAGCAACAACATGAATGAATCTTGAAGAAATTATGCTAAGTGAAATAAGTCAATCACAAAAGGGCAAATACTGTATGATTTCCACTCAAATGAGGTACCTGGAGCAGTCAAAATATGTAGTCTGTCACAGAGACAGCAAGTAGAATGGTGGTTGCCAGGGGCTGAAGGGAGGGAGGAATGGGGGTTTATTGTTTAATTGGTACAGAGTTTCAGTTTTGCAAGATGAAAAAAGTTCTGGAGATGAATGGTGGTGATGGTTGCACAACAACGTGAATATACTTAATGCCACTGAATTATACACTTAAAAATAGTTAATGTGGTAAATTTTATGTTATGTATATTTTACTACAATTAAAAAATAATTATTTTTAAATGTTCTATAAGCTACATTAAGATCAACAGGAAGCATGTGAAGAATTTAAGTATAGTATAATTATCAGACTTCAAATTTAAAAAAAATTACCCTTAAAAGCAACAAGGAAAATGAGTTAAAGGGGAGCCAGAGTAGTTATAGGCAGAGTAGTTAGGATGCAACTGTAGTAATTCAGGGGAGAGAGGAGAGAAGCTTGGACCAGGACGGTAGTAATGCAGATTCATTCATTCATTTAACAAATATTTAATGAACGCCATTATACGCCAGGCACTATGATAGATGTTAAGTATAAGACTGGCAAGATCCTTGCCCCCATGGAACTTGTAAACAAATAAACAAATAAATAAATAATTACATTTTGTGATTAAGTGCTAAAACAGAAATAAACAGTGACTGTGGAAGGGCAGTCAGGGAGGCCTCTGATTTCTAAGCTGAAAAAGAACTAACCAAGATTCAGGGGAAGACCTTCCCAGGCAGAGGGAACAGCATGTACAAAGTTTCAGAGACAGGAAAGAGGTTCATATATTTAAGGAACAAAAAGGGAGCCAGTGTGACTGGAGTTTAGCTGGGGGATGGTGGCTTCACACGAGATTGGTTAAGAAAGCAGGCTCCATATCATGTAGACCATAAGGGAAAATACTGTTTGCATTTTCAGTGCAATGGGGAAGTCACTGAAGGATTTTAGGCAAAGAGACGATATGATCTGTGGCGACTGCATTGGTGGTGGGGTGGGGCAGAGCAGTAGAAGCATGAAAACCATTTAGGTGTGAACACAATAGTCCAAAAGAACTATGGTGGCCTAGGCTAGAATAAAGGAGGTTATGACAGATAGGGGTGGAAAGATTCGTTAGATATTTAGGATCTAGTCCTGATGGGTATAAGCAATGAACTGAAAATGAAGAAAAAGTCATTTCAGAAATGAGTGCCAGTTTTTAGGTGTGGGCAAACAGATGAACTAGGAGGTGGCAAAATAGGCAACAATGGGCAAGCATCAGAATCACCTAGAGAGCTTTTATTTATTTTTTTGCCGAGAAAGATTAGCCCTGAGATAACATCTATTGCCAATCTTTCTCTTTTTTGCTCTTTTTGTATGTGAGCCACTGCCACAGCATGGCCACTGACAGATGAGTAGTCTAGGTCCATGCCCAGGAAGTGAACCCAGGCCTCTGGAGCAGAGCAGGCCAAACTTAACCACTAGGCCACTGGGGCTGGCCCTAGAGAGCTTTTACAAAATACTAATTCCTGGGCCAGCCCCGTGGCTTAGCAGTTAAGTGCGCGTGCTCCACTGCTGGCGGCCTGGGTTCGGATCCTGGGTGCGCACCGATGCACCGCTTCTCCGGCCATGCTGAGGCCGCATCCCACATACAGCAACTAGAAGGATGTGCAGCTATGACATACAACTATCTACTGGGGCTTTGGGGGAATAAAAATAAATAAATAAAATTATTAAAAAAAAAATACTAATTCCTGAGTTCCATTCCCTTGGAGATCTTAACTCAATAGATTTTTTTTTTTGTACATGGGATTTTTAATTTAAAACCTCTCCAGGTGTTTCTGATAATCAGCAAGGTTTGGGAATCACCGCTGTAGACAAAGTTAACCAGAGTTGGTTTCTATCACTTGCAACCAAAAGAATTCTTATGATACACAAACTGGTATGGGGGAGGAGGGGAGGTTTATAAATGAGTCCCTAAAATGTAGAATTGACTGGATCAAGGCTGGGAACAGAACAGTGCAGACCTCTATCTCATGCTGAGAGGCTGTCCATCCTTATGTGGTAGGAGAAAACTGATCAAACTGTGGTCTGTTTTGTACCAGGCTCACCACTACTAAGGTACACTGCAAAAAGAGACTTGGTAGGGAAAATGCAGGATGTAATGTGTATCGGCTATACAGACGGCCTTCGATTAATTCCTATAAAAAAGAAACTGCTTAATATGAAATAAGGGAGATACTCAAAATAGTCAATGACCTGTAAGGTCATACCAGTGTCTATTGAAGAATATCAGTCCCCAGTTAAACTGGTCAATCTGAAAGCACTGGGAAGAAAATATGGCTTTTCTAAAAAACGTTCATTCTGCTCAGAGCCTGCACAGGAGTCTTGCTGAGTCTGAAAACTACCCAGGGCTAAAAATGGTTTAAGCAAAGGCAGAAAGGCAGGACCTGAAACTGCGGGTCCTGCCTTTCAGGAAGGTCCTGTAAGAGACCCGTAATTCCCCTGGGTCCGCCCAAGCACCTTTGTTATGCATTCCTTGCTTGGTAAAACTGGGATACAATCTACAAGCAAGGAACAGATTATTAATATCTTCCTTCCTCAGGCCCTATTTCAAATTAAGTGAGCCAATATATTTCTCTTTTTTCTTTTTTTTTGGCCACAATCCATTTATGTTGGGTTTCTGCCCTTTACAACCAAAAAGTGTTAATACACTACCAATATTTAAAAACTAGGGCACTGCTTTTTTCAAAAGGATCACCACGGGCACTACCCTAAATCTACTGAAACAGAATCTCCAGGTCAGGGTGTCTGTTATTTCTTAATAAGTGTTCCGGATGATCAGGCCAAGTGGGGAAATACTAGTTTAGGCTGAAGTTTAACATTCAACAAAAGTCTGGTTGTGTCTTCCCATACTCTATGAAATGGCAGTTGTTACTTCCCAGTAATACAGAAGAAGGACACTATAACAATATTTATTTAGAACATACTATGAACCCACCACTGTACCAAAATCCACCATTGTATATGGTGGGCACTAAAAGTTGAAGACATTGCCTTGCCTTCCAGGATCTTATATTCTTTTTTTTTTTTTTTTTTTGAGGCAGATCAGCCCTGAGCTAACATCCGTGTTAATCCTCCTCTTTTTTGCTCAGGAAGACCGGCTCTGCACTAACATCTATTGCCAATCCTCCTCTTTTTTTTTCCCCCAAAGCCCCAGTAGATAGTTGTATGTCATAGTTGCACATCCTTCTAGTTGCCGTATGTGGGATGCGGCCTCAGCATGGCCAGACAAGCGGTGCGTCGGTGCGCGCCCGGACCTGAGCCTGGGCTGCCAGTAGCGGAGCGAGCGCACTTAACGGCTAAGCCACGGGGCCGGCCCAGGATCTTATATTCTTTAATTTGTAGAAAATGCAAGACCCACAAATAGATCAGGGACTGCAGAACCTGTCTGATCAATGGAATAAGCTAAGGAACTTTTTGGTAGATGAGGCGTGGGAGGTATGGGATTTAAACCTCTATCCATCAGACAACAATGCTATTTCCAAAATACGGTCAGTGTAAAACGCAGTTCCTTCTTCATATAAGGTAAAGAAGCACACAAAAGAAAAAATTGGGTATAATGAAAACAGTCCATTAATTCAAATTTGTATTTAACTAACATGTATTGAGCACTTACTATATAAACATTTACTGTATCAGGCACCTAAATATAGGTTTTCATTAATAACTAATAATCAAAAACACAAGCAAATTAGTAAATTGCCTGAATTGACATTTCTCTTTTCAGTCTAATGGTTTATTTAAATGCCATCATTAGGGGATTTAACATATTAGAAGAAAATTGTTAGTGTTGAGAATGAAGAAATCAACAAAAACATTACTTAACATTTTACCAAATTCAACTAGCAGTACTCAAGAAGACAACTTTGACACCTAAGTGTCAAGGTCAGCATAAAAGAAATCTATTTATTGTTAAGGCAGTTAATAGCAATTCAGCCCAAACAACCAATCTTTGTTTATTCCTTAAGTAGCTAAGTTGGAAGTGTTGTGGAAATCTGAGGGTTATGAGTTGGGGAGTTTGGAGAGTAATAGTCGGAGTTGGAGAGTTCTGGAGCAATAAAGAAACAAGAGAATGGCTAGCTCTACTGGTATTTGTTTAGGAATATTTTCTAAGCTTTCTATCGAGAGAGGACATCTAGGGTCATTAAATAATTATTTACAGAATATATCCTTGAAGATAGATTTCTGTGAGTGGCTTCCTTTAAATGTACGTACAACTATAACTAATGATGAAGATATATTTAGTAGGAGAACTATAAACTCTGTGATTATTTCTCAAAAAGTTTTTTCTTAAAACTAAATCCAGGACTTCTAAATTTATCTCACTCTGAGAATCATACTAATCTTATAGAGCATTTGTAGAAAAAATAACTATCCAATTCACACTCATATATAGTGGTAATACGTATTAGCACTTTCTAGTGTCATACAGCTTTGTGTGACACTAGAAAGTGCTAATAAAATAACATTCCTATGTGAATTGAATCATTTTGTTCACAAGCCAATGTGGGGACTTAGTCACAATCCTTCCAAATAATCACACTGTATTTTTAATTAACAAGCAATATTATGTCGTAAGAATTTTTTACATTTGTCTAAGTCCTCTCTGTTGATTAGCACTTGGCATATTTTTGTCTTCTACATGTATAAGACACTGAGGTGGAAAAAGTTTATATGACATCCACCTGGCATACATTTTGATGAATCTATTAAAAGACTGCAGCTTGTTGGTCCCATCAAACGAGTCAACCAAATTGGGAACATTTTATGAAGAAATATGTTTTAATCAAATTCCAAAGAAATAGTATATAAAGTTATTTTAATTTTATTATAACTTTTAAAAAATAAGCTTTTATTTTAGAACAATTTTTAGATTTACAGAAAATCTGCAAAGACAGTTCAGAGTTCCCATACACGCTGCACACAGTTTCCCCTATTATTAACATCTTGCATTAGGATGATACATTTGTTACAATTAATGAACCAATATTGATACATTATTAACTAAAGTCCACACTTCATTGAGACTTCCTTAGTTTTTACCTAATATCCTTTTTCTGTTCCAGTACCCCATCCAGAATAACATAGTACATTTAGTCGTCATATCTCTTTAGGCTCTTCTTGGCTGACAGTTGCTCACTTTCCCTGCTTGATGACTTGGGTAGTTTTGAGGAATACCAATCATATTTGTAGAATATCCCTCAACTGGGATTTGTCTGATGTTTTTCTCATGATTAGACCAGAGTTATAGGTTTTGGAGGAGAAGACCACGAGGCAAAATTATAATAACCTTTTATCCCAACTATCATCTGGATAGTCAGCTCACTGAGGAAAGGAACTAGATCTTATTCTCATCCTTGTATCTTTAGTAGATAAATCACAGAGCCAGTGAGTGGCAGATTGGGACTTGAACTGGGACTGCTAACCACCAAGCCATAATTCTTTTCACATATCATGCTTTTCACATATCTCTTTCAGAGGCAGGCCCAGTGGCATAGTGGTTGAGTTCACACGCTCTGCTCTGGCAGCCAGGGGTTCACAGGTTCGGATCCTGGGTGCAGACCTAGGTACCGCTTATCAAGCCATGCTGTGGCAGGTGTCCCACATATGAAATAGAGGAAGATGAGCACAGTCGTTAGCTCGGGGTTGGTCTTCCTCAGCAAAAGGAGGAGTGGCAGCAGCTGTTAGCTCAGGGCTAATCTGCCTCATCAAAAAAAAAAAAAAAAAAGGTCTCTTTCACCTTCTTGTCTATGAGATATTGGAGACTGAACTACTTACTGACCTGTAGAATATCATCCAATTCTGAAAATGCACTAAATTAACAACAGCTTAAGTTCTATCTTTATTAAAACCAAAAGATACAGAAGAATAAATAAAACTGTCAATATTAATCCTAGTTAGCATTTTATAGAAACTATGATATAGACAGCAGAGGATGAAAATTCTTTCAATTGTGTTGACATATCAAATATTTAAATATAGAAAGGATCTATTTTGAATAGTCTCCCTGACTCTATCTTCTTCATAATTAAATGGAATTATAATCACTGCCCACAGAACTAGTACATTGAATCACTACTATTCTGAGATATCTATCTCTATTATCTTGGTACCTTAGTACCTTACTGTATCTTAGAGCACGATGATTTTTATTTTTTTAATATCCAATGGTCTCTTTGTAGTATTCCTACCTTATCTCCCGAGGGCCTTTCACATTGCTGACTATTCCTCTTTTTCAAACTTATTGTTGTTCCCTTGGCATTCAAAACACCATTTTCTCCTGATTTTCCCTGCGTAGTGATTCAGAGTATAGCTTACTGGTCATCGACTCTAGACCTAGATTTCCAGAGTTCAAATCCTGATTCCACCACTTGCTAGCCCTTTGACCTTGGACAGGTTACTTAACTTTTATGTGCCTGTTTCCCCACCTGGGAGGATTACATGAGTTTATACATATATAAAAATGCATAGTAAATGCTATACAGATATTTGCTGTTATTGTTATTTCCATCCTTAGTCTCTTCCTCTACTGCATTTCTTTGACCTCCATATACTCCACCTGGGAGATTCCATCCATTCAAGGCACCTTTATTGTGTCTATCTAGAAGGGCTTCTTTTTCTTCTTCTCACTCTCTATCTGGAGAATTCCTTCTCAATCCTTAAGATCCAGTTTAAATGTGATTCTCTCTCTCTGGAGCCTTTCCAAAGATTATCTCCTTCCTTCTGCCTCAGCAGTCAGTTGTTCCTGCCCCTTGTGTTCTCACAGTACTTTGAATATATTTCAAGGAGAACACTTGTTACATTAGATTGAATGAGGTTCAGCCGTTGGAAATTGCCTATATGAGACCATTTTAGACCTACAAAAACAGCAATTTTACATGATTCATCCTAATAACATCTCTATATTTCTGCTACTGCCTCCCTCCCTGCATTACACTCATAACAAGGACTATATGCTACTATTCTTTAAAAATACATATATAATCAATATTTCAGATTTAAAAAAGGTCTAAAGAATAATGAATGGACACCCATATATCCACAACCCAGTTCAAAAATATCTACCAACGCAATTTAAGCCCCCTGTGTGCTCTTTCCAGCATTATTTCTGGTCTTTTCTCCCCACTCTACCCTTCAGTGATGCCTACTATCCTTACTTTGATATTTATCATTATCGTGCATTTCTTTAAATATTTATTACATAAGTATGCTTCCCTAAATAATACATGCATATTAAACTTTATATAACTGTGTTCTGCCATTTGCATTATTCACTCAACATTTTATTTGTGAGATTCACCCAAGTTACTATACAGATCTAGTTCATTCATTTTCATTATTGTATGGAATTCCATTAGGCAAACATACCACAATATTTTCATTCTTTTATTGAAAGACACTTAGACTAGTTTGAATAATTTTAAAATAATGTTTCATGCATATTTTAGTATGTCTCTTTAGGTACACATTGGAGAGTTTCTAAAGGGTATTTACCTAGGAGTGGAATTGCTGGATTGCAGGTTATGTGCATTTGGTTTTAATAGATATCGCCAAATTGTTCTTCACTATGGATGCGCAATTTCTATTCCCAACAATAGTGTCCAAGAGTTTCCTTAACTCCACATCCTAACCAATATTTGGTATTATCAGACCTAATTTTTGTCAATCTAATAGGTGTGAAATGACATATCATTAGAGCTTTAATTTGCCTTTACTTGATTACTGGCGAACGCCTAACAAACATTTAGGTCGCCTCTTTCATGCCTTGTCATTTTTCTATTGATTTGTCTTTTTCTAATCTATTTGTAGGAATCCTTTGTTATTACAGATTGTAATATTTGGCTGTTATATGTACCACAAATATATCTTTTAACTCTGTGGTTTGTCTTTGCATTTTTAAAATTATGACATTCATCTTTGTCACTGTACATAGCACAGTGTCTGGTAGTTAGTACACATTAATAAACATTTGTTGAATGAATGAAAGAAAAACTGAAAAAACATACATAAAGAAATTAGACAATGTTTTTAAGATCCTATATTCCCTTAACTTGGAATTGTGACCCTCTATGCCTAATTAGGTTTTATAAACTTATACTCCCAAATTCATTTAAAAATTCATTTATTTTTAAAGAAATAAATTTAATCTGGTTTGGAGACTTTCTGGCAGTCCCTTGAAGCAACTGGAGATACGACAGAGCACCAAAAAGTCAGGTTGTAAGTCTAAAATTCCAAATCATCTAATACAACGGTTGTCTGCTCTCTTTTTAAATATCTCCAAGAACAAGTACACTGGCTCTCATGCTTTCTATTATACTTTACAGCACATAACGACTAAAATAACCTTTATTTTCATCATGTTTGAATGCCCCAGAGGAAAGTCTACATAAACAGGAGTGTAAAGCAATTATAATAAATAAGAAAACACTTGGAAATGTGCCTATAATATGCCAATGAGCAACAGACATAACGATTAAAGTGAATATACAACATGTATATGCTTTAATTTTAAAAGCTAACAATTGTAATATTTATAGCAAATACAGAGGGAAAAAATAATGCAGCAGCCTTTATATGCTTTAAAATTTAAGGAAATTAATATATGATAACTTGCAGCAAAACCAGCAGCAGGTTCAGACAGCACAGGGTCTTTAAAAGGAGGTCATAGGAGGCAATGAGTCATTCTGGACAAAGCACAAAATCTGTAGTAAGAAGACCTGGTTTTGAGTTGTTGTTCTGATATTTACTAGCTGTTTGACAGCGGGCACATCATTTAATTCATCCGCACCTCAGTTCCTTATCAGTAAATAGAGTTTATAATGATCTGGCATCCTACTTAGGGTTATTACATGTTTCAAATTAAATAGGAAAATGTGTGAGACATCCTTCAATAATATGCAACTGTAATTATCTATCATTCCTCACCTTCCCATCTTCCCAATGCCACTTACACCATCCCTGCAATTCCCAAGCAGAATGGGATACAAACTCTTCTGGGATGGATACTGTATTTGTCTGTTCAGCTGCCATAACAAAAACACGGACTGTATGGCTTAAACAACAGAAATTTATTTCCTCACAGTTCTAGAGGCTAGAAGTCCAAGATCAAAGCGTCATCAGGGTTGATTCCTTCTGAGGCCTCTCTCCTTGGCTTATATAGAAGGCAGTCTTCTCCCTCTGTTTTCACATGGTCTTTCCTTTGTATCTGTGTCCTAATCTCTTCTTCTTATAACATGACACCAGTCATATTGGATTGGGGCCCATCCATATGACCTCATTTTACTTTAATTACCTCTTTAAAGGCCCTGTCTCCAAATACAGTCACATTCTAAAGTACTGCAGGTTAGGATTTCAACATATGAATTGGGTGGGGGTGGGGACACACAATTTAGCCCGTAGCAGATATATAGATATCCTACCATACCACACCTACCACAACTACAGCACTTACTACTTTGTAATATAATTATCATTTTTGTCTCCCCTGGTAGGCTATGAATGCCTGCACAATACCAAATATTTCCGATTTATCTCTATCTTCCAAGTGTCTAATGCAGAGTATATGCTCAATAGAATGCTCCAATAAACTGCTGATAACTGAACAGATGATATTTTCTGCCAAGGAGCAATTAGAATTGATCTATTCTATAAAAACTTTTGTTTTAATAGAGTTTGTAATATTCCAAGGATCTAGGAGAAAGGACAAATTTTCACTCTTATCTTTCCAAAAGCAACTCTGTTCCCAAATTCTCATCCTTTCCACCTCAGCCTCTATTCCTGAAGTACATACGTTGAGCTTTCCTTAAGCAAAGAACTTGGAGACCTTTACCACCACTCCAGAAGTCAGTGACCTCTCCCTCCACCTCTGAATTTCTGGAATGTTTATACAGTTATGTAGCATTTAACTTTGTATTACCGTCTAAGAGTTAGTTAGGCATGCATGTTATCTTCCCCCTCATAAACAGTGAGCTCCCTGAGAGAAAGGACTATGTCTTATTCATCTATTTGACTGATCAACAATAACTATTTATTAGATAAGCATAAATTTTTCTAAACCAGAGCACTCTTCAGGAAGAGAAATTTTCTTAAACAAAGGAGGAGGGGCAGGAAAAGTTTGGGACATATTGACTTTGAAGTAGATATGACACAGAGCTGTTTGTGTAGCTGACTGTAGGTAGCTAAATATACAGGTCTAACACTCAGAGGAGATATCTTGGCTATAGAGAGAAATCTGAGTCATGAGTATATAGATGTTACTGGAAGCCGAGTGAGCAGATGAGATTGCCAAGGGAATGCAGAGAAGAGGCCTAGGATTAAAGACAGGCAAGAGAAGGAAAGGTGTCATCCAAAGACCACTTGAGATAAAGTGGCTAAGGAGGAACCAACACACTGAAGTGCACCAAAGCCGAAGGAAAAAGTGTTTTGAGGAAGAGGGAATAATCATGAATGTGAAACGCTGCTGCTCAGGTCTGAAAGTTGCCGGCCTCTCCTGGTGTTAGCAACAAGGAGAAGACTGGTGACCCAGATCAGAGCAGTTTCAGGGATCGCCACTTACCGTGCAATTTGGGCAAGTTTCTAAAACTTAAAATCTCAGTTTTCTTTATTTGTAAAATAAGGAGACTACTATTTCCTCATGAGTATTTTGAGGATTAAATAAGTGGCAATAATAATAAAAGTAACATATATGAATGGAACATATACAGCATTCCTACAATGTGCTGGACACTGTGAAGAGCTCTTTGATATAGATTACCTTACTTGAAAAAACTCACAAAAATCTTAAGGTACTACAGTACCTAATAGGTACTATTATCATTCCCATCTTCAGATGAGGAAACTGAAGCTTATTATTATTAAGTGATGGAGACCAAAACAAGAAAGCAATGAAGAAGTGAGAATGAGGAAGTTTATACATCAAATGTATATAACTCAACAAGTTTGAATAAAAGGTAGGCAGGAGACTCGGTGGTGCCTAGAGGGAAATGTGGGCTTAAGATTTTATTTATAAGATTTATTTCAAGATGGGAGACTTCTAAGAAGATTTAAATAAAAAAGAAAAGGAGCCAGAAAAGAGAAAGAGCTAGAAAGACAAAGAAGGCAGTGAAGATGGGGGTCAGAGACTTAGCCTTGGGCAGGAGGAAAAAGCAGGAAAATATAGGTATAGTTTTAAGGAACAGGTTTGACTTAAGACCTCATGGAGAATAGGACAAAGAGATGACTAGGTATTGAAGGCCCAACGGCAGCAATCCATGTAACTGTGTGATTTTTTTCCAGCAGGGCTCAGTAGAGCTAGTATGGGCAAGAAGAGAGAGGTTAGTTTGGGATTTTGCCCAGACAGGAACAGAAGGACAATGGAGCAAAGGAATAGAGAATAATGGCAAGAGAGTGAATGAAGTAAGTGGTAGACTAGGAAAATTAAGCTGAATAGGGAAGGAAGTGAGGATAGGCCTTGATGAGGTTAAAGAACAGATCTAGCAGGGATAGTCAAAGGTCAGGGAGAAGGAGAAATTTTGAACGAAGCTGCGTGTTTTCATTCATAAATTCAGAGGCGGGCCATCTCTGAGTGATAACAAGGCCCATTGTGTGACTATGGGGATTGATTAGCTAAAAAGATGATCTCTTGAGTTGAAGAGGCCAATGTGTTGGAGAAACAATCACCCATGTGAATACTGAAGTCACTCAGAATGAGGACATAAATTGAGGTGGAAGATGTGTGCAAGCTCCTAAACGATACAGAGTGGTATAGCCCTTATGCCAGAGAGCACAGGGATTTTAAGAAGATAGAGAAGTAACACTTTGGAAATAGTGGTGCATAAAAAACTAGTCATCCTTATCTCTCTTCTTTTGCGTAGGAGTGGTATGGGAGAATGAGCTGCACCCATTTAAAAGGGCTACAGAGCAAGTGATGTTGCTCTCCACGACTCAGGAGAGAGCCCGGCTTCCAATTAAGGCCAGAAGACACAAAAAACATCCAGTAAAATGGTCGACAGTGTAGGAAACAGGAATTTCAGAGAATAAGTGAAAAGGTTTGAGAGGGAGCAAACAAGTAGGGCTGGGAGAGAGGAAGAGGAAGCCAAGTCGGCACAGGAATAACAGTACAGAAGAAGACTGATGATTGGAGGGGCTGGGACAAAGATAACAGATGATAAGACTTGCTGGGTTTATATGGACACAAGGTTATCAAAATAAAAATTAGTTCCAGCAGTTCCCTGGTGGCTAGGGAGTTAGCGCTAATGCCTTGGCAATGGTTTGGTTACATTCTCTCATTTAAGGATTTGAGGGGGGCAAATTTGAGTATCTAGTATTTAACTGACATTATGTAAAGTGCTTTACACACAGTACCATATTGTTAAACCTTACACCTATACCTTCTCTCATTTTATAAATGAGGGAACTGAGGATCAGAGAGGCTAAGTGACCAGCCCTGGGTTGTACAATTAATATTTAGTGACACTGAGGAATCCAGGCTTCTTTTCAAATCTAAATCAGTATGGTAGTATAAAAAAGAATTTGAAGTCAGAGTCACTTTCTACTAGTGAGATCTTGTATGTTTCCTAACTCCACTAAGCCTATCTACCGAACAAGGTTATTGCAAAGATTAAACTACAACTATAAAACAAATCTTAGTAGTTATTTTTTTAACCTAAAATTGGCCTACATAGGAATTTATTTTCGAATGTGAATTTCTTACTTGGTTTACTTCGAACATAGATCCAATGTTTCTGAATTAATGCCTATAAATTTTACAGATAGGAAACAAAGTAGGGAGAGAGGATGTACAATCTATGGCTCCTTAATATACCTAGAATCAAGTCCAAACTCCATAGTTTCAGATCTTTAATACTATGGCCCCAGCCCATCTCTCTTGCCACATCTCTCACTACTGACTTACACAAATACAATACTCAAACCTATGGCAACTATCAACTTTTAACAAACATATCCTACACTTTCCCCATTTTGTATCTCCACCTAAACTATTTACTCTATTGAAATTTGTTCTCCAAGGCCCAAATGAAATTCACCTTTAGTATGAAGCCTAACCTTGTTTCCAAATGTTGAGAAATGAGCCATCACTCCCTCCTCCGAACTCCTCTATCACTTTGCTTTTACCTCCCTTAGTGTACTTATTGTCTTATAATTTGGGTAAGCATGAAAAACTTTCATTTCTGCCAGCAGAGCTTAAGTCCCTTAAAGGGAGTTGGAAGAGAATTAACATTTACTTTGCATGCATGTATCTATGAAGTGCCAATTGCTTTTCTTGTGTTTTTACATACAGACATCATGTCATGTAATCTTTGTGACACCCTATGAAGTAGGAATTTATTTTTTACAGATAAAGACACTGAAAGTCACAGAGGTTAAACAATTTGCTTATAGTCCTAAGGCTAGTAAGTGACAGAGCCTAGATTTGAATCTTGTTCTTTCTAACCCAAAGCCTAGGCTCTTCCCACTAAACTCTTCCCAGAAACCACGCGTATATCCTCATTACTTTATCTGATTGTTTCCTATCCACCCACTAATCATCAGGGGGAAAACCTCCAGTGCCTTTGTCATTAAGTATTAGCAGAAAGGATCTGCCCTCCTACTTTCCAAAACTAAGAACACTCTTCAGAGCAAACAGAATGATTAATATGAGTTCTGAATAAAGATGAAGAGATCAGAATCCCACTTCCAGGAAGGAAAAGTCAAAAACCATTACTTTTCCACTCCTGTGGTTAAAAACTCTTCCTCCTTTGAGGTTTACACCATATGGCTATATCACTCTCTATCCTTCTTCCTCATCTGTCATCTACCACTCTCCTGATTAATCCCCTAATTCACTGCACCTGGGTCACAATTTCCTCTCTTCCCCACATCCTAGCATCCTAAATCACATCACGAACCACACAGAAGACTCATTCAATACAACAGCCTCACAGTTTCTTGTCATACTCGGCTTCACTGACTGTCACCTCTGCTGTACTTCAGCTACCCACACAGAGACGAGCTGCCATCTAGAACAGCTCCACAGCAGACAATTTAACTCCAATATTCCACTTTCTGACCACAACCTCCTTTTTTTTTCTAGCTTACTTCTACCACATTCGCTCATTGATCTAACTCAAGAAACTGCAAAATCTTCAAGTCCAAAACCGAACTCATCGTCCAGTGTTTCCTGTCTCAGTTAATGTCACTGCCATCCCACTAGTTACCCAAACCAGAAACCTGAGCATCACGCTGGACTCCTCACCCTGTCATCTGCACATCCAGTCAATCATAAAGCCTCACAAACTCTCCCTACTTCATCCCTTTCCCTTTCTCCCTATGACCACATTTTAAAAATGTTAATCAACCTTGTCTGTCAAAAACCTTTTAGTAATTAAAAAAAAAATCACCCACTGAATTAATTTCAAGATACTTATGCATACCAGGTCTACCGTGACATGGCCTCTGCCTATATTTCCCAGCCTCACAACCTACCACTTAAGTTTTCATTGTTATATTCTTAGCAGTCTCAAACTGCTTGTGGTTCTCTAAGCAAGCCATTCCTTTTCTCACATTGATACCTTTCCTCAAGCTGTTTTCTCTGTTTGAAGCACACTTTTTACTCATATTTGCCTGACTTACCCTTACTTACCATTTAAGATTTGGGTCAGGTGTCATCTCTTCCCAAAGTCTTCCATCAAGTCCTAGGCTAGTCTAAGCGCCCTCACCTTGGAGCAACCACAGCATCATATGCATAGCTCTTACCTTTTATTCTGAGATGACCTATTTTAGGATCTAATTTACCAGCTCGACAAGACTTAGAAATGTATCTTATTCATCTTGGTATACCAGCTAAACACAGTAAATAGCATACTGCCTTACACATAGTAGACACAGAAGTGTAGAGTAAAGGTTAGAACACGTTGAGTTTAAATTTTCAGTGGGTTATTCACACCAGTTCTTTCTCAGAGTTTTCCTACCATTAACTCAAAGTCCTTTGAAGGGAAGGAACTAGAGCCTTTCCTGGGTCTATACAGTTCTGTATAGAATGGTACTATACAAATTTTTACTCAAATTACATAAAAGGGAAATGGCATTTGCACAAACATACCAGAAATCAAAACTTGACAATGTGCACCACAAACTTCAAAACCACTGACCAGCTTAAAAAATGAAGACATAAGAACAAAGATAAAGAACCAATTCTGACTGCTGGTATGTGCTTGCCTATGTTATAAAAACAGTGAAACTTTGCTTAGAATTTGAACAGGGTCCCAGATACGAGGGCTTGGCATTTTATCTATAAGGCCATTAAATCTCTGCTGGGCTTAAAAAATGACTAACCTGTAAGGTTGCTTAGGCAGGGGTTTAGGATGTTGGTAAAAGACCCTTTTTAAAAACTTAACCCCACATACCAAGGCTAAATGATGAAAAAGCAAGTAAAAAATAATACTGGTAAGTCAGCAACAAAAAAATGTTCTTTTTCACAGTAATTATGGGCCTTCTGCTGGCAGTTAGAAATAGAGCAAAGAGTTCAATGTAATAAAGCATTTCCCTCTCCAATTAAATATTAAATTGCAGTTTGGCATCAAACTAGGTCTCAATCCTTTTTCAGAGTAAAATGAAAAGCTCTTCTATTTGCATGGTGCATTGCAACACTTTGATATACATTAGCTTACTTGATAAAGTGTTTACAGACCTTTAAAAAAATAAGGACAAACCCAAAAATTTCCACAAAATAGGATCTCTTTTAGTTCGTCTGAACAAACAGTACTAGATGTCCCCCCCCCTTTTGTTTTTTTTAAGTTCAAAACACAGCCCAGAAATGAGGAAGAGAATAGATTACTTCTTATTTAAGCAGGTCAATCCTTGGGGCCAAGGAGCTTCTTGGAGAAACTTAATAGGTTTTGTCTTCTCACTCACATTAAGAAGCTCTCTTTAAAGGGGGTGTGGGCAAACGCCAGCTCATTCAGAGAAGGGATCAGAGAACCACAGCATATGCTGAGGAACTGGAATTAGTTAGTGAATAGAAGACAAGACTCCGGGGACATGATTACTATCTTCAGATATCTTAACGGGCATCTATAAGGGAAAAGAATGAGGAAAAATGGGAGGCAGCTGTTTCTTTCAACTTTCAAAAAAGTATCTCTAAAAACCAGACTTGTTCAGGAACAGAATGGGTTTCCTTGGGAAGAGATTAGTTTCCCATCACTGGGAGAGGTGTGCAAACAGGTCGGTCAAATTATTAGGGTAGAATTCGGGATTTTCAGAGCTACTTTATTACAGGATGGGAGAAAGCGACCCTAGATGACTTTTAAATTCCCTTCCAGTCTGTAGATGTTCTGGGGTTCACCTATCTCCTGGAAACTCCTTTGCATTCCTCCCGGGGCTGGCCCCCAGCTGTGCCCACGTGTCCAGCCCTCCTGGCCGCTGGCTCACCTCGGTGCCCAGAGGCTCCCGCCCCGGTCTGAGGTTTGAAACCTGCTCTCCCCGCCCGTTCCCGGCGGCACACGTGAGTTGTCCCAGCGCAGCTCTCGCCGCTGGTGCCAGCCAGAGGGCTGCTGCTGACAGCTCAGAGCCCCCCACCCCCGGCCCTCGCGCCGGCCATGCCCAGCCGGCTGGCGAGGACCACAGGCATCTCTCGGCTCTCGCGTCAGAGCAGACTGACAGCCACTCTGACTCCCAGCCCTCGGCGCCCAGCCAACCCTCCCCGGCCGACCCCAGCCCCGCCCCACCGGCTTGGACAGAGCGACCCCCGCCCCGACCAGCCCGCGAGGCTGAACCTCCAAAGGTCCCCCTGCCCTTGGCTTTCCCGCGCCGGGGCCCCCGGGGCGCCCCGAACGCGTCAGGGCCGCCGGCTGGACGCTGGGCCCCGCCGGCCCGGCCGCGGATGCAGAAGGAGCCGCCGGGGCTCCGGGCCGGGCTGACACGGCGGGGAAGGGCTGCGGCCACGTTCGGACCACAGACAGGCCGACCAGCTCCGACAGACGGCCAGGCAGCCGGGCCCCGAGGGGCGGGGGAGCGGCCGGGCAGGTCCGCCACCGCCCTCTCGCCCGGGGCGGCCCCTGGTGGCCCAGGCCCCTCAGGGCGCGGGCTTTCCCGGCGAGCGGAGGCGGCCGCCCAGGCGCTTACCTGCGGGCGCAGCGGCGGCTCGGGGCGGCTCACTCCCTTCCCTCCGCCATGTTTCCGCTGCGCAGGGAGCGAGGGAGGACGCGCGAAGGGGGCGGGCGGGGGCGGCTCCGCGAACAGCGGGCGCGCGGGCGGGCGGCGGGGGGCTCGACCCGGGCGGCGGCGGCGGCGGGGAGGCGGGGGGGGGGCGGGGGAAGGGGGCGGGGCGAAGGCTCCTCAGCCCCGCCCCCACCCCTCCCGCCGCGAGGTGGCGCGCGCCTCTGCCGTTGGGCCCGCGCGGGAGGCGGGGCGGGCGCCGCCGAGCCTTCCGCCCCGGGGGCCCCCATTCGCGCCCGGACCGTCCCCCCGCGCCGCGTCTGGCGGAGGGGTAAACTGAGGTCGGGAGAGGCCTCGGGGACTCAGGTTCGAATCCCGCTGCCTCAGGTCGCCCGCTCCGAGGCCGCGCGTGGGCCCGTGGGGGCGATGGCGGACCCAAGAGCGGCCAGGTCTCGGCCCCACGGGCCGGCTGACGCGGGGCGCCACCTCGGGCGGAGAGCGGGCGCTCCCGGGGCCGGAATCCCTGCCCTGCCCCTGACCTGTAACGGCGCTGGCGGATGGATGACCTTGACCGAGTTCCCTCGCATCTCCACCCCAGGGCCCTCGTCTCTAACGTGATATCACTTAATCCGGAGGGTTGGCGTGAGGATAAAATAAATTAATGCTTGGAAAGCCCACGAAATAGTGCGGAGACCTCGTAGGTAAATGCTCAGTAAGTATAGGCTGCCGCGGTCCCTTCCTTGGTTCATCCATTCAACAGGTACGCGCTGAGGCCTTCTGTGTGCCCGAGACTGAACACAGGGTTGTTCTTTCAGTGCCCATTAGCGCTCTCTGCTACGCTCCTCTGGTTAACCGCCACATCCGCCTCGGATTAGCCCTGTTTTAGCAGCGGGGAAATTGAAGCTCAGGGAGGTGAAGCTGTTTGTTCAAGGTCACCCAGCCAGTAAATGAGTGGAGATTAATCTCCAGCCTATCTACTTCAAAGCCTGTGCTCTGCCTGCAGGGAGTGGTCAGCTACGTTAGCGAGGGTCAAAGGAGGCACCCCAGAGTCAAACATGTTCAAGTTGACTCTCGAAAGAGTCTGCAAGGGGGAAGCTAATTTCGCGCAGAGGGAAGGCTGTATGCAAAGGCATAAAGACAGGATACCTTATGGCTGGCTGGTGTGAGTGGTGTGGCTGGAGTATGGGAGCCATATGGATATGGTGACGCTGCTGCTTAAGTTAGACAGGGAAAGGCAGCCAGAACATGGAAGGAGGTCTTTGTATGTCTAAAATGACATTGAATGTCCTTGTATGTCTAGCTTAGAATTTGTTCTGTAGGCCCATGGTTTTTATAGTGTGGTCTTGGGACCCCTGGGTGTCGCTGAGATCCTTTCAGGGGTCAGTGAGCTCAAAATTATTTTCATAATAATGCTAAATGTGATTTGCTTTTTTTGCTCTCATTCTCTCACAAGTGTACAATGAAGCTTCCCACAGAATATGGCACATATGATATTGCAACAGATTAAATGCAGAAACAGATTGTAGAATCCAGCTGTCTTAAGCCAGGTGTTAAAGAGATTTGCACAAATTTAAGACACCACTCTTCTCACTGACATTTTGTTTTAGAAAATGTAGTGGTTTTTCATTAAAAATGTGTTTATGTTAACATGTAATAGGTTTATTGTAATTTTTAAATGAATTAATAAAATTGTAGAAATTTCTCAGTTTTAATTTCTAATATGGTAAATATTGATAGAAGTAACAAACTGCACATATAAAAAGCTCTTCAACATCCTCAATAATTTTTAAGAGTGGAAAAGAGGTCCTGAGACTAAAGGTTTATGCATTCCTGCTATTGGCAATAAGAAGCTATTGAAGTTTTAAGTAGGGAAGTGACTTAATCAGATTTGCATTTCAGAAAGAGCTTTGAGACCCAAGCCCGGCCTTGAGGGATGAGTTCACAGGGCACAGGCATTCCAGGCAGGCGGATGGGAACAGGAAAGTGCAGGGCTGGTAAGCAACAGAGCTAGGACCCGGATGACTCTGGTCTTTTTATTCCTAATTTGGTATCGCCTCACCACCTGACAAGCAAGCACCAGAGTGAGTGTTTTATTCCTTTATTTCCACTCCGCCCTATGTAGTGAGGCGTTTGCTCATGATTGCTGTGAATGCTGCTGCTCTTTCTGACCCCAGCACACTGTTACCTCTCCTTGTTGCCCATTTGCGGAGAAGCAATCAAGTCAGGGAGGCAGATGAGAGGAAGGGATGAGGTTTTTGATAATAGCGTGAGTGGGCATGGGAATCCTGACAGAGGGTCCTCAAAGCCACACAGCCCAGCGTATCCTTCACGTACTTCTAGGGCTCTTTAGGCAGTGAGAGGGGAAACAATTATATCAAAACCTCCACTCACTGGAAAGCTGCTTGTCAGGAGAAGTTCTCCCAGAGTGCTGAGAGTCTGCTCCTTTATCATTAAAAAAGAAAAAAACTATCCATATTACATGAAAATCCTTTAAAGGTATATTATAAACTTCCTAGCCATCTTTATTTACGTATACAGAAATAAATTTAGTGTTTTCTTGATTCATTGTGAACATGAATCGGTAGCAGTCCCAGACTTTATTATTAAGAAATCGTCTTGGGCTATTGAGTGGATTATATTCCACCTTAACAAATGGCCCCAGAATGCTTTGCTTTTGTGGATCTCATGATGGTTTCTTAAGTTTCTGGTTGTCAGCTGCCACTTGTCTTGTTGTCATTAGGCAACTGCATCCAGTCAGTTTCCCCTCTCACTGCCTTTTCCCGAGTCGAGGCCCCAGTCCCTGGACTATTGGAGTTGTCACCTAACTCTTGACTCTCTTCTCTCAAACTTGCCTCCCACAGCTGCCAGATCCTGGAAGCATCACGTCACTCCCCAGTTTGTAAAACCTAGTAAGTCCTCAGTACCTACAGGACGAAGCCCAAACTCCTTAGCTTTGCATTCAAGGCTTTCTATGATCTGGCCACAAGCTTCCTTTCTAATTTATTTCTCTCTCTTCTCCTTTACTTACCCTTTGATTCACTTAGAGTTTTCTACATTTGTCCTCTGCTGTCCTTTTCTGCATATGACCTTTGTTACTTTGGGCTTTTCTATATACTGTTCTATCTTCTTTCTTCCTCTCCATTTCTGTATGTCCAAATCCTACCCATCTTTTAACACTCTGATCTAATACTGCCTTCACAAAGCCTTCCATGATCTGCCAGCTTGAATAATAAGAACCAACATTTATATAATACTTACTATGAACTGGGCGCTCTTCTAGGGCTTTATAGGTACTATCTTATTAAATTCTTGTGACAATTTAATTTCCACAACAAACCTATGCAGTAAGGATGATGATGGTCTGCATTTTACAGATGAGAAAACTGAGGCACAGGGAGGTAAAGTAACTTGTCCAAGTAACTTGTCCAGAGCTGGTAAATGGTGGAGCCAAAAGAGGAATGCAGGCAGCCCGCTCCACAGCCCACTTTCTCAACCACTGTTCCACTGTGAACTGAGCTCTCCTGCCTCCACTCCTGTTAGCTCTCGTGGCAGGCCATACAAACCTCTCTTAGGGCCTCTGTCACTTTCTACCTCATTATTGGTTAACATGTCCTATCTTGCCCACTTACACAGTAAATTTCTTAAGAGAAGGGTCAGGGTCTGATCTACAACAGTACCTACTGAATTTCTTGAACCTGTAGATATTTAGTAAATATTTTTTAAATGAATGAATATACAATAGAACACTTGATAGCAATAAAAATGAATGATCTAGAGCAGGATTGACAAACAATGGTCCTTGGGCCAAATCTGGCCTGACTGTTTATGTATGGCCCAGGAGCTAAGAATGGTTTTTACATTTGTAAATGGTTGAAAAAAATCAAAATAAGGATAAAATTTCCTGACATGTGTAACTTGTATGAAAATATAGGTTTATTAGAACCCAGCCAGGCTTTCTACGGCTGCTCTAGTGCTAGCCTGGACCTTATGACCTGCCAAGCCTACAATATTTACTCTCTGGCCATTTACAGAAAAATTTGCCAACCCCTGATCTAGAGCTACATGTAATAACATGAAAATACCTTAGAAACAACATTGAACAAAAAAGGATAAGTGCTATGATACCACTTCAAGTTTAAAAATAAGCAAAACCATACCAATTGTGTTTAGGGATACATATACACATGTAGTAAAAGATATGCATGGAGACTATAAACATCAAATTCAGGGGATGGTCATCTCTAGGGAGCTGGGGATGGGAATGCCATCAGGGAGGAGTACCCAGGGAATTTTAACTATTTGTAAGCAAGGTAGAGGGTACACGAATGTTCATTGTGTTATTCCTTTTTGTTTCATATTAAAAGCAACAACATCATAAAATGTTTCATAAGAAATGAATAAATGAGGTTCAAGAACTCTTTTACTTCTATTTTGCCTAGTTGAAAATGTATTTGGCTTTCACCTACAGCTAAGGCGTTATGGTGAAATATAAATCCTGAGACCCCGGCTGACATGGCTGTGGAGTGCGTGTGGGCATCATGTAAACATGGCAACTCTCAGGTCACACAGAGATTCCTCATTAATGATGCCCCTGTGAACAATGCTCCTGGAAAGGAAGCCCATCTAGGCCAAGTTTGGGGAAAGAACCTATCCCCACAAGACTGGGGCAGCAGTTGAGGCTCCTGGGGCTGGTTTGCTTGCTTTGCCTCTGGAATAGGCCTTGGAGTGCTGGACTGAAGGGGAGCCTCTTCCTTTTGTCTGAGCTTTAGTCTGTGGATCGGTCTCCCAGTCTTTGGGAGGAGAGAATGGGCAGAGTGTATCCAGATGTTGATCTGCATCCATGTGCAGATCATCTGCTTCCCTGTGTCTCATTTAAACATTCATTCTGTGGAATTTTAGGGAGTACCTGTCTTATGAATAGTCCTAAGGTTACAAGGATAATTTGATACAGCCTGAATCCAAGGAACCCACAGATGGGGTAACTAGTATGTAAACAGCTAATGAGAGGACCGTGTTTTAAGTGGTTATTGCTTCATAACAAGTTATCACAAATTTAGCAGTTTAAAACACCACCCACTGATTAGCTCACAGTTCTGTTGGTCAGAAGCCTGGCATGCTGTGGCTGGGTTCCCTGCTCAGGGCGTCATATGGCTGAAATCAAAGTGTTGGCCAGCTACCTTCTTATCTGGAGGCTTGACTAGGAAAAGGTCTGCTCCAAGCTCCTTCACCTTCTTGGCAGAATTCGTTGTTCTATGGTTATAGAACTGAGATCCCCGTTGTCTCGCTAGCTGTCAATTAGGGGACCACTCTCAGGTCCTTGTCACGTGGCCTCCTCCGTCTCATCAACACAGAACATCTCTCACATCACGTCTTGCTTCCTCTGCAAATCTCTCTGATTTCTCCTTCTTCAACCTGTTGAGAAAAAACTCCCAGCTTTTAAAAGACTTGTAATCAGGTCAAGTCCGCCCAGATAATCTCCCTACTTAAGGGCAACTGTGCCATGTAACCTAACCTAATCATGGGAGTAAAAGTCATTATATTCACTGTCCCAGGGGTCATGCGGGACATGCACAACAGTGGCCGGGAATCTTGGGGGCCCTCTAAGAATTCTTCCTACTACACCCAGTGAGAAATGTTCTCTTAAGCATTTCTCTATGAACTCCCCTGGCAGTTTCTTCTGTAACTCTCTCCATGGCACGATACGCATTGTATTGCCTTTTTTAGGGTACTTTTTTTTTTTGCAGAGGAATATTCACCCTAGCTAACATCCACTGCCAATCTTCCTCTTTTAGTATGTGAGCTGCCACCACATGATAGCTACTGACAGATGAGTGGTGTAGGTCTATGCCCAGGAACCAAACTCGGGCCACCAAAGCAGAGCGCGCTGAACTTAACCACTAGACCACTGGGCCTAGGGTACATTTTTAAACTCCTTTCCTAGGCTGAAAGCTTCTTGAGATCAGGAAACTAACTGTTCATACCTGTAGCTCCAATGCCTCAGACAAGGCTTCATATGAAGGAGATATTCCTACATGCTTGCTGAAAAGATATGGGCCGGCCCCATGGCTTAGCGGTTAAGTGCGCACGCTCTGCTGCTGGCGGCCCGGGTTCGGATCCCGGGTGCACACCGACGCACCGCTTCTCCGGCCATGCTGAGGCCGCGTCCCACATACAGCAACTGGAAGGATGTGCAGCTATGACATACAACTGTCTACTGGGGCTTTGGGGGGAAAATAAATAAATAAATAAAATTATGAAAAGATAAACAGTATACATATTGTCTTTTGGATCCCTGCTTCTTTTTTAGATCCAGCTCAAAACTTCTCTGACATTTCTCAAGAATTAATTGCTTCCTCCTCTGTGTTGTCACTTGGTAAATATCTAGGTATGAAATGTATCACAATGTAGCATCTTAAGTTGGACTGTAGTTTCCTTGAGGATAGGACTTCATCTTTATTCCACCTAGTATCCCAGGGCACAGCACATCAGAGATTTTATTAATTGTTTTATGTTTGAATTTTTAAAAAGGACATGAAAGGGGTTTAAAAACCAAGAGGCAAATGGAGAGTGGATTTGGGCTATGACCAGATCCTAGGAAAGGGTCACAGGTGGGAGGAAGCCAAGAAGTACAGAGGCAATGGAGAGGGAAGGAAACAGGCAAATCAGTTGGGATGTAAATTTTTTTAAAGAAAAGATGCTAACAAACCCCAGATCTGCTGTTTTACATATTACATTAAGGAATAAACCTGGCAGAGCCCTCCATAAGGGACAGCAAGAAGGAGCGATTATTCCAGGACTAACAACCGAGGGAACAGTATTTCACTTTTACCATATTGGTGAGTGGACAGTGAGCCCCAGGGAGAGTTGGTGAGGGAAATGGAAAAATGGCTTCTGGTGCTTAAAGAAAGTGGGGGAGGTGAGGAGGGCACGCTGAAACACATACAGACTCTTAGCCTCCTTCTTGATTTGGGTGTTTTCCCTTCCATGTCTTCTTCTGCTTGTTGGTCTTTTGTGACACCTTTTCTGCTTCAGGGCTGCTTAAAATCATTAAATTGGCCGTTGAACAGATTTCGTCTGTATACTAAGTTTGGGATCAGAATAATGGTTGGAAATTTTCTGATCTGATTCATCAGAACCCTGAACCTCCTAGAAACAATGAGGAGGATGGGATAACAGAGCCTACTGGTGGAGCTGGAGGTGGGCTCAGTACCACTGCTCAGCACCTCCAAAACACAGGCCGGTGTTTAGGGGGATGATGCTGGACAACCAAAGGATGATAGGACCACTCCAGTCCTCCTTAAATGATGGTCAAGGGCAGGTTCGTTTAGACGCTCCCTCCAACCATTTTGCTCACAACCCATGTGTTTACTGGCCTCAGGCCAGTTACTGAGTGCTCCCTGTGCAAGACCCTAGGGAGAGACACCGAAATGGCGTAGTGCTTCCCCTCAAGGAGCATACAGTCTGTGAGGAAAGATACTATAATAGCAGGCAGGAAGTTTTAAGTGCCTTGAGGGAAATGCAATCAAAACGCTGTAGTGTTTGGAAGAGATTCAGGAAGGGTTTCATAGAGAAGACGGTATTTTAGGGGGATCGCGAATGATGAGTAGGGAAAGTTGGAGGTGGAGGAGGGAGTATTAGGGGATGGGGCATTGTATGGAGAAAGTATAATGAGATGGACAGAAAACTGAGGAGGCCATTAAAGAAATGGCAGGTAGTTTTGTGTGGCTGGAGCAATGGGTCCATATAGGGGAGGCATGGGTCAATAAGCTGGACAGAGAGAATATGGCTTAGCTGTGGAGAGTCTCAACTGTCAGCTAAGAATCCCAAGAGTGGGTGGGGTACAGTCAGCAGAGGATGTGCAGGGGTGGAGGGGTGGAGGGAGCAGTGGGGGGAGTAGGAGTACAGTTTTGGGTTGGCTTTGTCAGGGTTTTGCTGTTTCCCTTGCCTGGAATGTCTCTGCTCAGCCTCTTCCTCGACATTCTGTGCATCCTGTGGCCCATCACAAATGCTATCTCTTCCAAGAAGCCTTGCTCCAGCCCTCCAAGCCGAGTTGATCTCTCCAGACTCTGAGCTCCCCGCAGCTCACCTTCTGAAGCTTTCCACTGACGTTTATCACAGCCCATCCTGCCAGACAGCTATTTTAACCTGTATCTTTTCTGAATCCTGCACACATTATATGCTTGGTAAATGTTTTTAATTCTAGTAGAATTCACTTCCTCTTGAATACTCTGCCTGTAACTTGGGGAAGCAGCTCTATGACTCTCCATCAACCTGAATAGTATTTCTATAAACATGGTAGACAGACAGTAGATCAGAATGCCTTTCCACTCACTTATGCCAGAAGCTGAGATTAGACTGGACTTTTGAATTCATGTAGTCCTCCTTTACTAGTGAGGCCCGGAGAGATATAGTAACTTGCTCAAGGTCACACAGTGAGTTAATGATCTGAAATAATGTATGTGAAGATTTTATCACGGTACCTAATACACAAAGGACATTTAACAATTCTTTCTACCTCTCCAGCCTCTTGAACTTTAATTAAGCACCAAACTGCTTGTAATTCTTCCTACCCTTTATGGGAACTTCATGCTGTTTTTTGCATTTGAAGCTCTGCTCATACTTCAAACTTTTTCTTCTTTTTTCTGTCTCTTCCTCCCACCTTCACCAGGTTAACTCCTACTCATCAATTAAGATTACCCTCCCCAGGAATCTTCCTCTGATCCCTTCTCTTCCATTCTCACCCCTCCTCCTGCTCTCTTAGGAGCCTGGGCACGTTCTTTCCTCACCGCACTTGCTAGGTCGTGTGCATATCTTTTGCTTCTGTGCCTGTCTTCCACCTGATGGCAAGCTCCAGAAGGCTGGAGCTGCGTTCTTCATTACGTGCCCAGCACCTCCCACCGTACCTGGAACATAGTGGTGCTCGGTAGATATTTATGGAATGAATGTGCACAGTGGAGCCCTCTCAGGCCCAGGCCACAGACCAGAGAGGCAGCCTCCTTATTGTCTCTTCTGTAACTCACAGGGCCCCGACTGGACGGGCTGCTCAGATTCCGATGGTGTGAGGGCTTTGCGGAGGAGTGCTGAGCCTCAAACACCATTGTTTATCTAAGACACTTCTGCTCTTATTCCTCTTGTAAAATACCAAATAAAAATAGTTCCAGGAAGCTATGTGGCTGAGAAATTCCAGGCTCCGTCTGAGCTCCTAGATAAAGGCTGTTATTGTTAGGAAGTTGGTCATCAATCCAACCTGGCTTTTCTCTCTGCTTTGGTTCCACACCCTTCTAAAGGCACTGATTCTTTTTGTCCTCAGTTGCCCTTAAACCTGTCACTAGCTGGTAGCTGGAAAAAAAAATAAATTGACAGAAATTGATGTAAAAATGATCTAAAGATATCAATTGGCCACAAGCTCACTTTGTGCTCTGGGCTTGTGACATTAAGTTAACTTACTCTCAAAGTGCCTTAACCAGATGGCTAGTATCATCATCTATAAAATGGGAGAAATAACCCCTACCTTACCAGATTACTGCAAGAGTGAAGGAAAATAAGATAGGCAGAGGTTCCTAGTACATAGTAATGGTTAAACAAATGTTACATCTAAATCAAAGGGTATAATCCTCTGACTTTGTCCTGCTGTAGCCAGACTTCATCTGGGCATTAAGTTTTGTCCTAGACATCATATTTTAAAAGAGGGATGTTGATAAATTATCTCCCAGAAGCAAATGACCAAGATGGTAAGAATCTGGAAAATAGACTTTATGAGAAACAGCTGAAGGAGCTGAGACTGTTTAGCTGAGGGAAGAAATAACTAGGAATAGAATGGCATAGAGTAAAGCCTTAGAGGGGTCTTAAAATAATTGAAGGGTTAACATCTGGAAAAGAATTAAGCCTCACTTCTATTCCATAAATATTTATGGATCACCTATTATGTGCCAGGAATTGGGAATGCAAACAAAAGTAAAACACCGTCTTTGTCCTTGAGGATCCTAGGCTACAAAGGACCATCGCGATACAAAAGAGGCTGTTACAGAGGTGTGTACAATGTGCTGGGAGAAAGCAGAGGAGAATTAATTGTACAGAGAGACTGGGCAAGGCTTCACCAAGGAGGTGACATTTGAGTGGACCTTAAAGGAAAACTAGGATGTCTTTAGGCAGAGAAAGGAGGGAAGGGCACCCAGGCAGCGAGTACAGCACATGCAGAGACAGAAATCCCATCCTCCTGGGAAAACTTGGATGCACTGGGAGAGTAGAGGGGAGTGAACTGGCGACGTCAACTTGGAGCCAGATTGTCAAGAGCCTTGGATATTAAGCTAAAGAGTTTGGACTATTTACCTCGAGTGGGTATTGAAGAGCCATCAAAGGCATTTAAGCAGGGGATTTTTATTTTAAAAGGAAAGCTCTAGCTTGGCTCACTGAAAGGGCTTTACAGAGGAGAGACAGAAGGCAGGAGAGACAGGGCATCTTGGCATTCCAAAGAGTTACACGTGGGCTTGAGTCTTCCACTTATCATGGATGAACTTGGGCACATTATTTAAACTCTCTGAATATTTTTTTTCAGTCTCATATTGGGATGATCACATCTACTTTAGAGGGATGTTTTAAGAATCAAATGAGGTAATATAGCCAAACCCCTCACAGGTGCCTGATACTCAAATGATACCCATTTCTTTCCATCCCTTTCTCTTAATGGACAGAGTAGACAGACAAAGGGAGTTCTGCTCAATGACACTTGGAGTCGTGGCCAAACAATGGGATAAATTCCCTTGGGAGAAATGAATATATCACTGGATATGTTCAAGAAGGCTATTTCTTTGGTTGAAAGGGAGCTGAACCAGATAAACCTCTAAAATCCCTTTCTACTTTAAGAATCTATGATTCTATCACCTTCAGGGCCTAAGGTCTAAGGAGAATGGCCAAGAACCTGAGATTTGTTGAAAACCTTTTAGTATTGACCTTGTTAAAAGCAGTCAATTAGACTCAAAGGAAATGAATCTTTTTCACAATGAACATCTATTACTGAAGTGTACGGTTTGAAAAGACCCACCCTAAACTTATAAAAGTCCCTCAGGAGTAGGTAACCATAGTACAGGAGAAAGAGCAGTGGATCTGAAGCTTAGAGGCCTACATTCTAGTGGCAGAAATTAAGGATTTTGCTGTATGGTCTTGGGCAACTCATTCCCCATGTCTTGGCCTCCCTTTCTCCATCAAGAAGATGTGGAGGTTGAACTTGTGAGGGGTCTTCCATTACTAACAGTCTAGGATTCTGGGAGTCCAAGTTGTAAAAAACATGAAATTATGCATGTAAAAATGTTAGACGATTCCAAGGGCTCCCAGAGCAACTACATCACTCACAGGTTATAACCTATGTCTCAATTTAACAGCATCAAACTCCATAAAATATATTCAAAAGTGTGTCACATGCGCTGGGAGTGAGACTCCTTTGACATTCTTCTTAGAATCAGAACTTTGGAGTTCAGTGCATTTCGATTCTCAGCATCACCTTAGCTGCAAATTGGATGATTTCATATTTCTGGTTGAGAGAGAAGGCACTTTTCTCCAGTATGGCAAGGAAATAAAAACATCAGTCATCTGTCACAGAAGGAAGAGATTGTTTTATCTCTATGTTAACTCCAGGGCCTCATCTGGGAGTAGACAAAAAGGAAGACTAGGTGCTTGGACAGCCCTGCTTTTGTATATGCTCTTCCCTCTGACTGCAGTGTCCTACTGGCCAACTCCTCCTTATTGTGTTTGAAGCCTTTCCCTTCCTCGTCTTCTGTTTGGTAGTCCCTCCATTCTATGGAGCGTTCTATGCTCTCTCAGCACGTCATATCTGTTCCAGCATTCTTGACAGTGTATGATAAATGTTGTCAGTGTGGCTAGCGATTCTCTAGGGATGGGTCAGGGGCACGGCACTACCATTTGTTGAGCATCTGCAATGTACCAGGCACATAGATCCTCTCACGTAATCCGCATAGCAACGCTCATGGGGTAGGTATTGTTATCCCGTTTAGCTGAGGAAACGGAGGTCAGGGGAGTTAAATAACTCACTCAAGTTCATACAACTAGTAAGTAACTGAGTCTGACTTTGAATCAGAATTTTTTGGTTCCAAAGCCCATGTGCTTTCAATTTTTCATGCCCTTTTCTTGTCTTATTCATCTCTGTAATCTGAACTCTTAGTATTGGCCCAGCCTTTGGTATTCATCAATTACAATTGTTGAATGACAATCCAATTCTGTTCAATCAATCACTAAAGATTTATTGAATGGAGCAAAGTGCTAGGGGAGCTACAGAGGAGAATGTAATTGGGTGAGGATCGAGCTAGCCTTTCCTTGACTTGCAATGAGCTTCTGGATACATTTGCTCTGAAATAAATACTCTCACTAGCCTTGGCAGTGTCTCAGCTCAGCAGGAGAGGCTGTGGCAATCTCTTGACAAAGCCAGATGGCAGGATAGCCTTGTTTAAGCCAAATTAGTTTCACATCTTCCTAACAACTCTGCTTTAAGGTCCTGGTGTCGTAGGAGAAACAGAACTCAAAAACAACTATCACACATATGAAAAGAGCTATATGAGAGGCTGTACAAGATTCTACAAGAGCAGAATGGAGAGAGGGATTAATTCTGCCTACAAGAATTAAGGAGGGTTTCACAGAGAAGGGGGCATTTCAGCTGGGACTCGAAGGATAAGTAGCTGTATTTATTTGTCAATTTGTCTTGTTTGTTTATTTTCTAGACAGAGAGAGAGAAAGGCATTCTTGATGGAGAATATGCAGAGAGAGGGAGGCACCACCAGGAAGCTGCAAATAGTTCTCTGTGATGGAACATCAGACACCAGGAGGAGATGGTAAGAGGTGAGACAAAAAACCTTGGTTAGGCCAGGTAGTCAAAGGGCCTTGAATGTCATGCCAAAAATTTGGATTTATTCTGATATTCCAAGACATCCCAATGTCCACTGAGCTGTATCTTCAAAGTATCACCTAGAGCCAGCCCTGATGGCCTAGTGGTTAAAGTTCGGTGCTCACTGCTTTGGCAGCCTGGGTTTGCTTCCCGGTCGTGGAACCACACCACTCATCTGTCAGTTGCCACGCTGTGGTGGTGGCTCACATAGAAGAACTAGAATGACTTACAGCTAGGATATACAACTACGTACTGGGGCTTTGGGGAGGAAAAAAAAAAAGAAGGAGGAAGATTAGCAATAGATGTTAGCTCAGGGCAAATCTTTCCCTGCAAAAAACAAAAGCAAAAAACAAAAAAACCCCAAGTGTCACCTAAATTTTTGTCTTTTGGCCCCAAAGTCTGCTTATTAGCAGAGAGAGAAGCGGTAGAATATGGTGGAAATTGGAAGTCAGAGGGTCTGGAGTCTAGTCTGATTCTGCTATTTACTTACCGGTGACAGTCTCTCTGGGCTTCTGTTTTTTCATATGTAAAGTGAAATGGTTAGAAGATTTCTCAGAACTCTGTTATCCCCCAAGTCTGTCTACCAGCTTCACGAGGAAAATCTTTCACGAGGCTCATCTCAGTTCCTGTGGTAGACAGACTCTTGAGGAGGTCGCCCATCATCCCACCTGCTGGTATTCATGGCTTGGTGTAATTCCTTCCACTTGAGTGTGGGCAGGGCCTGTGACTTGCTTCCAACCAAAGACGATCTGATGGATGCGATGTATGTTATTACATAAGTGATTACATGGTTACAGGACATAAAATTGTAGCACCTGTCTTGGTGGAGTCTCTCTCTTACTCCCTGGTTGGCTTTGAAGAAACAAGCTGCCATCTTGTGGGATGCCTATGTTGAGAGGCCCACATGGCAAGGAACTGTGGGCCACTCCAGGAGCTGAGGGCAGCTTCTGACTGACAGCCAACAAGAAAGTAAATCCTTCAGTCCTATAGCCACAAGGAACTGAATTCTGCTAACAACCTGAGTGACTGTGGAAGCAGTTCCTTCCCCCACTTGAGCCTCAGATGAGACTGCAGCCCCGGCTAATACCTTCACTGCAGTCTTGTGACTCTAGGCAGAGGACTCAGCTAAGCTGGGCTTGGATTCCTGACCCATAGAACCTGTGAGATAATAAATATGTGTTGTTTTAAGCCTCTAAATTTGTGGTAATTTATTATGCAGAAGTAGATACAATTCCCCACCCTAACGCTTGAATCTCCTGACCCCAAACCCTATGCTCTATTTACAACTCCGTGCCACCTGTCTGTGAATAATCCCATACCAGTGTCTACGTGTATCTATGTGTGGGTGGCTTTCTCTGTCTATATCTTTGCGTAGGTCACACATTCATGTTCAATCACACACCTTTAGGAAATACTTATTTGTGCAAGGCACACACACAGATGGGTAAGCCCAGGGCCTGCTGTGAGGCACTTACAGCCTGGTGAGGGAGACAGTCCCATGGTGCTAGAGCTGACGAGGACCCACCAGCACGGGCAAGAGAGCTAAGGAAATAAATGTGTATCTAGCACTGTATAAATGAGTTTGCTTTCCCAGCATTATCTCACTGAGTCTTATAAACCTTAAGGTAAATGCTAGCTGTACAGAGGAGGCAACTGAGCCCCAGAGAGGTTAAGGGACTTGCCTTAGATCATGCACCTATGTGGATCAGATCCAGGACTCTAACCCAGTTCTTTTGACTTCAAATTGTTTAGATAGTTAAGAATTAGATATACATTTCCTATGTGTTAATAGATTCTACTGGAACTTCTAGCAGGCACACTTACCTAGAACTCCCTGAGAGGTGATGTGGTGGAATTCTGTCTGATTCCCATGTTGATACACCAGTGAGCTCTCTACCATCACCTTAGAGACAGGGGAAAGAAGATGTAAGCAGACCCGGGCCTGTCTTCATCCACCCTCAGCTAGCACATGGTGGGCATTCAAGAAATAGAGGCTGGATTGCATTTTCTTTGAAGGCCAAAATTTGCCCACCTTGTCCTAAGGTGTCATTTGATTTGACAACAAGGATATAGAGCAGTGATAATAAAACTCAGGGTTATCAAAAGAATCATCTGAGGAGACCTGTTAAAACGCACATTCTAGTGTCCTACCTCCAGAGCTTCTGATTCAGCGGGGCCCAGGAAAGATTTTCAACAAGACCCTCAGATTATCCTGACACAAATAAATCACAGAGTACGTGGATGTTAATGATCAAATCACAGCCAACCAGGTTGAGGTTCAGCTTTTGTCCTCTGATGGGAGCTGTTCCCAAACATATAAACTAATGTTTATAATTCCTTTTCCTTACAGGAGGGAGGAAGCCAGTGGTGTGCTGGTAAATGTTTTAACTGGCTCTCTGGGGAAAAACTAAAAACATACAAACAAACGAACAAAAATCCTTGATCTCTAGCATTTGCCAATATCCACAGCGTCAATACTTGCACCATGGCTGATGTCAAGCTACGAATGGAGCATCATTGAACACTGAGGTGGGAAGAGATACATGCCATTGCCCCTTGCACGCTGGTAGGAGCCTGCTCCAGCAACCACTGGAGGAAGCCCAGATGGGAGAAGGGACTTAGCTCCCTGGGCCTCAGTTTCCCCACTGATAAAATGAGAATTCATGAAGGGCTTCTGATCTCTGATGGATTATGCTTTACTCATGACTAATTCTCAGGCCTTACCTGGGGCTATGGGGCTAGAGAGGCTGAATTCTGATGGCCAGGTTGCCAGGGCACTCAGGGATAGGGGGACAGCGCGGACCCAGCTCTGCTCGCCCCTCCTTTTGTGGGGACGGCAGAGGAGCTCGCAGGCCGGGTGTAAAGAGCACGGGCTTTGGAGTCAGTACTGCTTCAAATCCCGGCCCAAACACCAAACTTCTGTGAGACTCAGCTTCCCTATCTGTAAACTGGGGGAAATAATACTGTACCTACCCCACAGAATGGTTGTGAGGATTCACTGAGAGAAAGTCTCACGGGGTAAAATTTCTGTAAATATGAATCTCTCTCCTTGTCTCCATTTCTTCCCCTGCTCATGACAGTTATTTCCCAAATTTTACCAGAGCTAGTTAGGCCAAAGGGCCAGTTTCATTCATAAGCAGATTAGTAAGTCATCCATACCGTATAATTTGAGGGAAAGATCCTTCAGACAAAAAAAATCATACATATATAAAGTATATGCAATACATATACATTGTACATACATACGTGTGTGTGTGTGTGTGTGTGTGTGTAAGTATATTCCTCCACTATTCTATCATGGGGGCTGAACTTCCACCACTGAAATCTTTATCAATGTCCCATGGCAAAAGACCACTAGGAACACGCCTGTTGTCAAACAAAGTCAGATTTATTACTTGCTGCACGAAAGACAGGGCACTCCTTGTGGAATCGTGGGACATCTCAGAAAAAGGGTGTTACGAGGGGCTTGTTACAAGCAGGAGTTTGCTCTGTGTCAGGAGCTGTCAGAAGGCAGACACGATTCGGGGATTAGGGATCTTAATTTTTATCCAAGAGGGGGAAGAACGGAGCAGGGCTAAGTCTGTAATTGGTAAAGAAACCATCGACACTCATGTCGCCGGGGAGAGGGGATGTTGGTTGTTTTTATGATTTTGCACAGTGTTCTTGTTTTTGTCTGCGTTCAGACATGATCACAGACTGGTATATTTTTTTCTCGCTGCATCACGATCACAGTGACCTTGTCTAGTGTTGGTGTTCTGGGAACTTGTTCATGCTCAGCAGGAGAATGCCGTGGCCTCGCTGTGTGTGCCCAGCCAGCAGACCTCTGACAGGCTGCTGTTTTCTTTCTCATCTTATTTGTTCACAAAACATTTACTGAGGTCTTTTAGGCGTGGTCACACATATTATCTCATTTAAACCTCACAGCATCATCCCGTGAGAGAGAATAATCTTCATTTCATAGATGAGGCAGCTGACTCAGAAAGATGGGTGACTTTCCAAATTCACCCAGTTAAAAAAGAAAAGATAGTCTGGGCACTTGAATCCAGAATTGTCCGGCTCCAAGTCCAGGACTTATTCTATGAAGACACTCCTGAGGAGGCCAAGGATCACCCGAAGTCCTCTTTTGCTATCTGGAAGAAATTGCCATTCCTGGCAGGACAGGCCCACCCTGCCCAAGGCCTTGGCAACTCAAAGTGAGTGCTGGGCACACCAGCGAGGCACATGACTGACGTTCAAGTGGCACAGTGGTTTGGTATAGTTGAGAAAGTGGCACCTGGGCTCTTTGTCCCAGACTTGCTAGTAACTCCCCATGTGACCTGGAATAAGTCGTTTCCCCACCTTGGGCCTCAGTTTCTTTGTCTGATGATCTAAGAGCTCCTGAGCTCAGGAAATCTACAAATAAATATTGATTGAGTGAATGTGTAAAATGAATGAATAAATGGGAGTCTAACCAGAAATGGATTTTCTGTAGTCAATGTTTTGTTGTTTTTTTCCCATCTAGCTCCTCTTTCTGGTTTGGTTGGTTCCCTCCTTTTCCTGTCCTCCTCTTGGTTCCCACCTCCGCTGCCCTCCCAGCCCTCCCTCCACCATGTCTAGGGCTCCCTTGTGCTCTCCTGACCTGGTGGCCCAGCAGCAGCTGCTGACATGGCTGCAACTCCCAGCAGCCCCTCAGCCTCAGCAGTGACCTCAGCCCTCACTTCCAGCCGCTCCTGTCACAGTCTGACAGCCACCTCCAACCACTACTCCCCACAACCCCCTCCAGAGGATCCGTCCATCTCAGCCTTGCCCAAGTTGCTGAGCCAGGAGTCCCTCAGAGTCGGGCCCTTAGAGGGGGCTGGGGCCTGCCTTAGAAATGACCCAGTCCAACCCCCTCAGGCCCAGAGAGGGGGCACAATTTGCCCATCTGAGCGTGAGTCACAACAGAACCCAGGCATCCTGGTTGCTAGTTACACCTCCTTATCTTCTGGGAAAAGTCTGTTTTTATTTGTGCAAATTGTAGTACATGCAGTGTGTTGATTCCACACATGTTTGTTGACCAGTCTCCTGTGCTGGATTCTGGAGACAAGAAGAAGAATAAAACACTGTTTGTGCCTCTAGGGGATTCTAGTCAAATGAGGAGACAAATAAATAGATAATTACATCATAAGTGCTCTGGTAGCTAAGTAAACAAAATGCTATGGGAAGATGGAGAGGAAATAAGGAACTGCCAGGGATGGAGAGAAGGTCCTGATGTTTGAGTTGGGTCTTGAGGTATGCATAGGAGTTTACCAAGCAGAGAGAGGGTGGGTGTGGGGTAGAAGAGCATTACAGCCAGGGCTAACTATTTAAACCATAGAAAGGCATGGAGCCATTGAAGAGAATAGCACAAGTCCAAGCATGCAGTGGTGGTGTGGGGAATAAACTGTCCTAGAATAAGAATGACTTAAGTTCTGGTTTCAGTTCTGCTATGGAGGAGTCACTGGATGCCTTTAGGCAAATCATTTGGTTTCTTCATGTCTCAACTACCTCCTCTTCTCTCTGGGAGGGTGCTCATAAGGCCTTAGAGCTGTAGAGTTGATCTTTCCAATATGGTAGCCACTAGCCACAAAGCAGTATTTAAATTTAAATTAGTTAAAATTAAATAAAATTTAAAATTCATCCTCAGTTGCACTAGCCACATTTCAAGTGCTCCAGAGCTACTGATGGCTAGTGGCCACCATATTGGACAGCACAGATACGCTTTCATCATCTCAGAAAGCTCCGTTGGTCAGTGCTGCTGCAGAGGCCTGTGATTCTGAGAGGGGAAGGGATTTCTCCCATCACATAGCAAGTGCTCCAGCACCCCACCTCCCCACTTGCCGGTTCAGGAGGAGATCCCAGACAATAGGATGGAGAGAACACACCATTCCAGTGCCCAGCCCTGGTTCCTGTCGCACAACAACCCAGCGGGGAGCACAGGTTCTTTGTCTGTTTGTCAATACATGCTATTTCTGATTTAGCTACATGAGAACCTGTCACAGCGTCTGGCCCATAATAGGGGCCTTCGTAAATGTTCAGCTAGTCCATGCTCTGTTTCCTCGTGAGGAAACTGAAGCCCAGAGTAGCCCGGCTTAGGACCCAGGTTTCTAGATTTCTAGATTGCCTGGAATGATGGAATTTAGGGTATAATAATGGGCTTTGAGCTCATTTTGTCCTAGGCATTTCAGGTTTTATTTAAGTTGTAATCCACACATGATCCTATGAGGAACCTATGTGTCAGACACATGACCTTCAGTGTTGCCTTAGCTGTGGCTACATGTGTGACTGTGTCCTGGAGCTTGCAGGAATTAAATAATGGAAAACCCTATTTGTAATGCACAAGACTTTCATGTGATCTGGTTCAATGGTTTAACAAAAGAATTAGGTAGCAGGTAGAATCAATACTTTAAAAAAAGAACATAAGTTTATCATCCATTCTGCACCGAGTACTGTTTTGAGTGGGTCTGATAGATAACTCAACAGTCCTACGAGGTAGGAGGTTGAGCACTGTCATTATCCTTGCTTTACAGTCAAGGAAATGGAGGCCAGAATAAGTGATTTGTCCAGGATCTCATGGCTATTGAGTGGTGAAGGTGGGTCTCACCCAGGCAGTGGCCTCAGAGCCCAGAATGTTAACCCTCATCCAGAGCCCTCTCAGCTCTGCAACTGTTGAACATCAGGACTTGAGGGAAGCTTCAGGACCAACTAGTCCAATCCCTTTCTTTAATTGTGGGGATGCTGAAGACTACAGAGGGGTGTCAATCTGCCCAAGGTTACAAGGTTACTCAGCAAGCTTTTTTTTAATGAAGATTAGCCCTGAGCTAACATCTGTTGCCAATCCTCCTCTTTTTTGCTGAGGAAGATTGGCCCTGGGCTAACATCCATGCCCGTCTTCCTCTACTTTATATGTGGGATGCCTGCCGCAGCATGGCTTGATAAATAGGGCATAGGTCTGCAACCGGCATCTGAACCTGCAAACCCCGGGCCACTGAAGCAGAGTGCGAGAATTTAACCACTACGCCACTGGGCTGGCCCCTCAGCAAACTTTTTATGGCAGACCTTGAACCTGAGTGTGGTTCTCCTGACTCCTGTTCAGTGTCCTCTTTGTTTCACTCCTTTAAAGGAGCCTAATAAATAAAATGATGCCCTGAGCATCTTCTGGTTGCCCAGCTTGTGCTGGATGCTTTTGTGGAAAAAAATCTTGGACTTGCATACAGAAGTCCTAGAATCAAGTCTCATCTTGGTTGCTTACCCAGTGGTCTTACATAAGTCACTTTATATGTCTCAGCCTCAATTTCTCCAGATAAAAAATAAGTTTATAATTACCTTAAGGATTAAATCAGAGTGCCTGGCACAAAGCAATTGCTCAAGGTATAGATGTGGATTCTGAAGACACAGGTCCTGCTCTCTACAGTCTGGATATGGAGGCAAGACTGATGTGCAAGGAGGGACTTGGGGACAGCAGAGAGCAGGGCTTGTTGGCAGGTCAGACAATGAATGTTAGGGTGGTCAATGTGCTGTTGGCTCCATCTGGCAAAGGAGTCTTTAATCTTGAGGTGTGATTCATGATCAAGAAATCATCCAGGGAAAGGCAGGCCTGCAGGAACCAGATTGGGCACTAGGTGGCGCTGGTGGCATATCTGGGAACTGGGAGAGAACAGCAGGCAGACTGGGGAACCCCTTGACCAGCAGTTTTCATTCTTGTTGTTTCTCGGACATGGGCTTATAGAGGGAGGGATCCTGAGGAACTGAGAGTCAGTGTGCTGTGCCCTAGGAGAGAAGGATAAACAGGGATTTCACACTCTTCACCTCATTTACTCTTCACAGCCACCTGTTCAATAATTTCCCCAAGGGATACTATTAAGAAGTGGATCCAGGCCCACTGATTCCAGAGCCTACCTCCTTTCTAGGAAAACGTGTTGCTCTCAGCCAGTGGAATCCCTCTGTCGACAGAGGCTAACCAGTAAAGTAAGAGAGGTAATTCCAGAAGATAAAACATGGAATGAACATTGCTTCCTCTCCTGCAACCTCTCTGAGAAACTTCCCTATCCCTTTCTCTCCTGGTCCACTGCAATGGCTTCCTAATCCATTTCCCTGCTTCCATTCTTGCACCCCTGGGATCTGTTCTCCACAGTGATCTTGTTAAAATGAAACCGCATCACATTATTCCCCAGTTCAAAACCCTCTGATGGCTTCCTACTCCAAATTTGTCACCATGCCTACAAGCAGTGGTGTGCTGGTAAATGCTTAACAACTGGCTCTGAGGGATGGGGAGCCCTACTTTGCAGCATTTGTTAATTGTGGGGTACATTCTCCCTCCATGGCCAATTTCAAGCTTCCAACATGACGTCACTGAACAATAAATGCTCCAGAGCCAGTCTGAATTGGCCCCAGGATGCCGCTGCACCAACGGCCCACACAGCAGAATCTGGCCCTAGACTACTTCTCCAGACAAATTGCTTATTCCTCTCCCCCTGCTCACTCGGCTGGATCCCTGGCCTTCTCACTATTTCTTTTCTTTTTTTTAATTGAAGTATAATTGACATACAACATTATATTGGTTTCAGGTGTACAACATAATGATTTGACATTTTTGTACATTGGGAAATGATCACCATAGTTAAGTCTAGTTACCATCTGTCGCCATACAAACTTACAAATTTTTTTTTCTTCTGATGAGAACTTTTAGGATTTACTTTCTTACCAACTTTCAAATTTGCAATGCAATATTATTGACTGTAGTCACTATGCTGTACGTTACATCCCTGTGACTTATTTATTTTATAACTTAAAGTTTGTATCTCTTGATCCTCTTCAACCATTTCACCCACTCCCGACCCGCCCTTTCCTCTGGCAACGACCAATCTGTTCTCTGTATCCATGAGTCTGTTTCTGTTTCGTTTTATTTGTTCGCTTCTTTTGTTTTTTTTAGATTCCACATATAAGTGAAATCATACAGTATTTGTCTTTCTCTGTCTGACTTATTTCATTTAGCATAATACCCTTAAGATCTATCCCATCCATGTTGTCGCAAATGGTAAGATTTCATTCTTTTTTATGGCTGAGTAGTATTCCATTGTATATATATACTACATCTTCTTTATCCATTCATCCATTGATGGACACTTAGGTTGTCTCCCTATCTTGGCTATTGTAAGCACTGCAGTAAGTGAACATAGGTGTGCATACGTTTTTGTCTTCTTTGGACAAATACCCAGAAGTGGAACTGCTGGATTATATGGTAGTTCTATTTTTAATTTTTTTTTGTGTGTGAGGAAGACTAGCCCTGAGCTAACACCAGTTGCCAATCCTCCTCTTTTTTGCTGAGCAAGAGTGGCCCTGGGCTAATATCTGTTGCCAATCCTCCTCTTTTTTGCTGAGCAATATTGGCCCTGGGCTAACATCTGTGCCCGTCTTCCTCTACTTTATGTGGGATGCCTGCTACATATCAAGTGTAGCTTGATAAGTAGTGCAGAGGTCCACGCCCAGCATCTGAACCTGTGAACCCCAGGCCGCCAGAAGCAGAGCATGTGAACTTAACCGGTACGCCCTTTTCTCCACATCCTCGCCCACACTTATTATTTCTTGTCCTTTTGATAATAGTCATTCTGATGGTGTTAAGTGGTTTCTCATTGTGGTTTTAATTTGCATTTCCTTGATGATTAGTGGTGCTGAGCGTCTTTTCATGTGTCTGTTGTCCGTCTGTGTATCTTCTTTGGAAAAATGTCTGCTCAGATCGTCTGCCCATTTTTTAACTGGATTGTTTGTTTTTTTGTTATTGAGTTGTATGTGTTCTTTATGTTTTGGATATTAACTCCTTATCAGATGTATGATTTGCAAATATCTTCTCCTATTCAATAGATTGCCTTTTTGTTTTGTTGATGGTTTCCTTTGCTGTGCAGAAGTTTTTAGTATAATGTAGTCTGATTTGCTTATTTTTTCTTTTGTTGCCATTGCCTTTGGGGTTAGATCCCAAAAAAATATTGCCAAGACCAATGTCAAGGAGCTTACCGCCTATCTTTTCTTCTAGAAATTTTATGATTTCTGATCTTACATTCAAGTCTTTAATCTGTTTTGAGTTAATTTTTATGTAAGATGTAAGAAAGTGGTCCAGTTTCACTCCTTTGCATGTGGCTGTCAAGTTTTCCCAACACCATTTATTGCAGAAACTGTCCTTTCTCCATTGTATTTTCCTGCCTACTTTGTTGTAGATTAATTGACCATGTAAGCATGGGTTTATTTCTGGGCTTTTGATTCTATTCCATTGATCTGTGTGTCTGTTTTTATGCCAACACCGTACTGTTTTGATTACTACGGCTTTGTAATATAGATTGAAATCGGGGAGTGTGATACCTCCAGCTTTGTTCTTCTTTCTCAGGATTGCTTTGGCTATTTGGGATCTTTTGTGGTTCCATACAAGTTTTAACATTGTTCTATCTCTGTGAAAAATGCCATTGGAATTTTGATAGGGATTGTATTGAATCTATAGGTTGCTTTCGGTAATATCAACATTTTAACAATATTAATTTTCCCAATCCATGATCATGGAATATCTTTCCATTTATTTTTGTCGTCTTCAATTTCTTTCATCAATGTCTTATAGTTTTCAGTGTACAGGTCTTTCACTTCCTTGTTTAAATTTATTTTTAGGTATTTTTTTCTTTTAGATGCAGTTGTAAATGGGATTGCTTTCTTAATTTCTCTTTCTGGTGGTTCATCGTTAATGTATAAAAGTGCAGTAGATTTTTGCATTTTGGTTTTGCACCCTACAGCTTTACTGAATTTATTTATTAGTTCTAACAGTTTTTTGGTGGAGTCTTTAGTGTTTTGTATATATAAAATCATGTCATCTGCAAATAGTGACAGTTTTACTTCTTCCTTTCCAATTTGGGTGCCTTTTATTTCTTTTTCCTGACTAATTGCTCTGGCTAGGACTTCCAATATTATGTTGAATAAAAGTGGTAAGAGTGGGCATCCTTGTCTTTTTATTGATCTTAAGGGAAAAACTTTCAGCTTTTCATCATTGAGTATGATGTTAGCTGTGGGATTATCATATATGAAGCTTATTATATTGAGGTACATTTTGTCTATTCCCACGTTGTTGAGAGTTTTTATCATAAATGGATGTTGAATTTTGTCAAATGCTTTTTCTGCATCTATTGAGATGATCCTATGATTTTTATCCTTCATTTTGTGAATGTATTGTATTACATTGATTGATTTGTGGATGTTGAACCATCCCTGCATCCCTGGAATAAATCCCATTTGATCAAGGTGTATGATCCTTTTAACATGCTGTAGAATTCAGTTTGCTAATATTTTGTTGAGGATTTTTGCATCTATGTTCATCAGGGATATTGGCCTGTAATTTTTTTTGTGGTGTCCTTCTCCAGTTTTGGTATCAGGGTAATGCTGACCTCGTAAAATGAGCTTGGGGGCATTTTGAGAAGGAAAGAAATTAAATCTTCTTCAAATGTTTGATAGAATTCACTAGTGAAGCCATCTGGTCCTGGACTTTTTTGGAGGGAGGTTTTTGATTACTGATTGAATCTCCTTACTAGTAATCAGTCCATTCAGATTTTCTATTTCTTCATGATTCAGTCTTGGAAGGTTGCAATGTTTCTAGGAAATTATCCGTTTCTTCTAGGTTGTTCAATTTGTTGGTATACAGTTGTTTGTAGTAGTCTCTTATGATACTTTGTGTCTCTTTGGTATCAGTTGTAATTTCTCCTCTTCATTTCTGAATTTATTTACTTCATTCCTCTCTCTTTTTTTCTTAGTGAGTCTAGCTAGAAGTTTGTCAATTTTGTTTATCTTTTCAAAGAACTAGCTCTTAGTTTCATCGATCTTTTCTATTGTCTTTTTAGTCTCTATTGCGTTTATTTCTGCTCTGATCTTTATTATTTCTTTCCTTCTACTGACTTCAGGCTTCATTTGTTCTTCTTTTTCTAGTTCCTTTAGGTATAGAGTTAGATTATTTATTTGAGATTTTTCCTTTTTCTTAAGGTAGGCCGGTACTGCTATAAATTTCCTGCTTAGAACTGCTTTCATTGCATCCCATAGATTTTGGTATGTTATATTTCCATTTTCATTTGTCTCAAGATATTTTTTGATTTCTTCTTTGACCCATTGGTTGTTCAGTAGCATGTTGTTTAATCTCCACACATTTGTGATTTTTCCAGTTTTCTTTTTGTAATTGATTTCTACTTTCATACCATTGTGATTAGAAAAGATGCTTGATCTGATTTCAATCTTCTTAAATTTATTAATACTTGTTTGTGGCCTAACGTGATCCATCCTGGAGAATGTCCCATGTGTGCTTGAGAAGAATGTGTATTCTGTTGCTTTTGGATGGAATATTCTGTAAATATCTTAAGCCTGTCTGGTTTAATGTGTTGTTTAAAGCTGATGTTTCCTTACTGATTTTCTATCTGGATGATCTATCCATTGTTGTAAGTAGAGTATTAAAGTTGTCTACTTTATTGTATTACTGTCAGTTTCTCCCTTTAGGTCTGTTAATATTTGCTTTATATATTTAGGCTTCTTGCTGTTTATTGACCATAACAAGCACATTTCCACCTCAGGACCTTGGCACTTGTTCTCTCTCTCTCTCTCTTTGGGATGCTGTTCCCCCAGATCTGTGCATAACTTGCTGCATCACTTCAGTTCTCTACTCAAATGTTACAGAGAGGGCTTTCCTGAACAACTTACCTAAGATATACTGACCCCCACCCTTCATCACTTTTACTCCCTTGCTCTGCTTTATTTTGCTCTAAGGGCACCAATTACTATCTGATAATAAATGGTAGACTTATTTATACTTATTTGTCTAGGTCATCATTTAATTCCCACCCCTAGAACAGGCCTGGCTCAAAGAAGAACTCAATAAATATTTGTTGGGTTAATAAATGAGTAACTGCCTTTTCTTTGCATGTAATGAGCCCCATGTGAGGCCAGGACCAAGCCTCATGCTGGTTCAGTGACTGGACATGTGAAATGCCCACAGCATCACAGGGTGAGAGCCTTGAGTCATCAGTATAAAACCTGGTTCTGGGTGGGGTCTCAGGAGTCCAGGGAGAAACCATCAAACCACTGGGCAGGGTGAATATGCAGAGAACAACTAATCCCACTTAAAAAAAGCCTACAAACGAAAATTCCAAAACACATGAGGAAAACTAATGAATAAAGTCAGGAATAATATCCACGCATAAAAAGAGAATGATAAATTATAAATTAAAAACAGGCAGAAATGAAAGAAAACCACTTAGAAACTCTGAGATGAGAAATGCAGTTTATGCAATAAGCTGAAGAGACAGCATAAATCTAGATTGGACACAGTAGAAGATAGGATTAATTATTTGGAAGAGAGAACTGGGGATTTCACCCAGGATGGAGCAAGAGATAAAGAGATAAATTATGGGAAAGAGCAGGGTAGAAGTTAGAGAGGTTCTAATGTAATAGATAGGTTGCAGACACTATTGGTGCCCAGCCCACATCCCTTGGTTGGCCCCAGCAGTCTCCTGAAAACAGCCCTGTACAGGATGACAGCTTCTTGCTTCTCTGTCTAAGTGCATTTTCTGGCTGCAGGAGCATGCTCAGCTTGCACAGGGGCAGGCAGTGTACTGGGGGGAGTGAGCCTCAGGAAACACCCTCAACCAGTAGGGGACAATAGTTCATAGATAAATGCTCCAGCTTCCTTGCCCCTTGGTGGGACAGTTATGCAGACTGTTTCAGAGTCTCTCACAGGTCCCACAGCGGGATAGAGCCTCAGTTGCCCCCAACAGTGACCTGCTCATGATCAAATCCTTTATTGACTTTTCTCCTTTCTCTGTCTCATGTCCCCATTCCACTGTGCTTCCTGGCATCATCTCCCAAATAAACTACTTGCATCCAAATCCTTGTCTTTAGGTCTGCTTTTGGGAAACTCAGACTAAGACAGGCAGGAAAATAACCATGGCTTAAACAAGATACAAGCCCATTTCTCTCTCATGGAGTAGCGGTCCAGCATTAGGAAGTTTAGGGCTAAGAGGGCAATCTCACAAAGTCATTGAGACCCAGACTCCTTCTATCTGGCTTCTACCCTATGATCCAAGATGGTTGCACCAGTTGCAGCCATCTCATGCATTTTCCAGATATCAGGAAGAAAGACAGATCAAAGGATAGCACGCTCTCTTGCTTTAAAGACATTTCAAGGAAGTTCTGCAAGACATCGTTATACCCATTGTCCAGAACTCGGTTCTATATCCACATGTAGCTAACAGGAAGACTGAGAAGTGTAGTCTTTGTTCCAAGTGACCATATGCCTAATTAAATGTCAGAGACTCTATTACTAAGAAAAAAGGAAAATAGATCCTAGGGGTCAACTGGCATTCTATGCCCCAAACTGTTAAGAGACATGGAGTATAGCTTGACAGACTGCTATATGAGAGTTCCAAGAGAACAGAAGGAATGCAGAAGCAGCAAATTAAAGAAATAAGTGCTGAGCACTTTCTAGAATTAAAGACATGGGAGCTCAGATTCAAAGTGCATATTCATAGATGAACAGAACAAATAAAAGTAAATTCACAGCTAGACACACTATAGTGAAACTACAGCATACCAAGGATAACGAGAAAACATAAAAGCTACTACAAAGGAGTCCCAGAATCCTGGGACCCCGTCCAGAACCAGGTTTCGTGCTGATGACTCAGGCTCTCATCTGTGATGCTGGTGGTTTCACACTCAGTCACTGAGCCAACGTGAGGGTTGGCCCTGGCCTCACATGGAGCTCATTTAGCCCCTTAAACCAGAGGGAGTCAAATTCCTGGCTGCTCCCCCTGTTTCTGCACCCAGACCCTCAGCTTCCATACTGTGTAGCCCTTGGTGTGTCTTGCATTTCTGGTCCACGAAGATGTGTATCCTGGTTTGAGCATGACTATTCCTGTTTTGAATTTATCTTTTTATATCATTGCTATGAGTTTAGTGCATGGAGGTAGGATTCAAAACACGAACTTACAACATCATCTTGACCAGAAGTTTCTGGACCCTTTGAATCTCCCCGGAGTGGAGCTACTCTGCCTGTGGATAGGACCATTTTCAGCAGCCAGGCATACAGATATGGGAAAGGAAAGAATCTGCCCTTCTGGATGCTTCTGTTTTCTTCCCCAAGAAGACACAGGCCCTGGAGGACCCAACAGCCCCCTGAATAAAGCGTATCTGGGCCTCCAGGCCTCCCAGCCTCCCGGTTCATTGAGCCCTGACTCACCCAAGTCATTCCATCGTGGGGCATCCTGCCAACACTCCACCTCACAGGTCTTCACTGACGCAGGGCTTTAGGTGTTCACGGCCATATTTGAATTTCAACAAGGGACTCATAAAGATGTATTCATCTTTAAAATATACAGGAATGGAATTCAAGTGGCGGAATGACAGGCTGTGTGTGGGGTCGACTGGCTGGGTCAGAGACATCACACCTGGCTGGCGGGGAGAGCTTTCTGACGACGGGAGCTGTCCAACAAGGAGTGGGCTGCTGTCACCGGGGGAACTCAAGCGCGGACGGCTGACCCTCCACAGGGTGCCGGGTGGGGCCCTGGATGGAGTGGGGAGAAGCAAAGGAAACAGCTCCACGAAAGCATTCTGTACGTTGGAAAGTGTCACTACATGTCATTATTCTTCTAAGAGGCTATACTGCCACTCTGAAAGCAAGCCTCACTCCCTACAGTGATATGTGTCCAGTGATACATATCCTCCACTGCCACTTGCCATCCCTGAGAATTGGGCACGTGGTTCCCCTTTATTGGGTCTCATCTGTGAATAAAAGAGCTGGACTCAAACCTAATGGTTCTCAGAGGCTCCACCAGCAGATCTCAGAGTCCAGGCGATGCGGGCCTTCCCCACCGCTCCTGAGAACTCAGCTTCCTCAGTCCACCCCCCACATGTCCACCCACCTGTGTGACCCATTCTGAACAGGTGATCCCACCCGCCGGTACAAATGTACTTCAAAACCTGCCATTATCTTTAGCGTTTTACAGTTATCAGAGCAGTAAGATGTATCTCCATCTTTTACAAATTAAAAATACTAGTGGAATTACTGTTTCTGTTTTAAAGCCATAGCATTATTCTCTCAATGCTACCACATTTGTGATGCCCTTAAAACGAACTCTAAAGGATAAACATAATCTCAGAAAGACCTTCTCAGGGAAAAATGGGTATTTTTACCCCAACTGTGGTGGAGCTCAAAAATTTTTATAGCATAATTAGTGGCATATAGGGACTTTTATAGCACGATTGGTGACATCATGGATTCTCCTAAGGGCGCCTTCAGTGCTAGCCTTTCTTCCTGGCCCCAGCAGGTGAAGATGGGGTCCTTGCAGGCCAGTGCACTTGACATGGCTGGTGACTCCCGAGAGGAAGGAAGTGACTTCATATTTATTTATTGAGTGCTGTGTGCTTCACAAGTGCTGTCTCTTTTAATATGTATAAGGACCCATTTTACAGATGAGAAATCTGGGCCCAGAGAGGTGAAGTGACTTTCCCAAAGTCACACAGCCAGGAAGGGGCAGAGCACACTGCCCTCTTAGCCATGCTCTCTCCAAATTCTCCTTTGGTTTCTGTTCAGCCTTCTATTCTCAGGGAGGATTTCTGCATAAGTACAAATTTCTATGTGGACTTTAACCGTTAGGTAATGACATATTGTCAATGACTATTTTAGCTTTCATCTGTATTTCACTTAACATGTTGGGATAACTTTCTGATGATAAGAATCATACGTTATCTGGGTTTTTTTGCTAACTTTTTTGGGATAACTTTTTGTGTGTGTGTGAGGAAGATTAGCCCTGAGCTAACATCCATTGCCAATCTTCCTCTTTTTGCTGAGGAAGACTGGCCCTGGGCTAACATCCGTGCCCATCTTCCTCTACTTTATCTGTGGGATGCCGCCACAGCATGGCTTGATAAGCAGTGCATAGATCCGCGCCCGGGATCCAAACCCACGAACCCCAGCCACTGAAGCGGAGCGTGTGAAGTTAACCACTACGCCACTGGGCTGGCCGCTGGGGTAACTTTTCATTTTAAAATAATTACACATTCATAAGAAGTTGCAAAAATAGTACAGACAGGTCACGTGACCCTTTACCCAGTTTCCCCTGATGGTACCATATCAAAACAAGGAAGCTGACACTGGTGCAATGTGTGTGTATAGTTTTGTGTCATTTTATCACGTGTAGCTTTGTGTAATCACCACTGCAATCAAGACACAGAGCTGTTCCATCACCACAAAGAGCTCCCTTGTGCTGCCCTATAAAGTCATGCCCACCCACTTTCCTCCCACTCTCCCCAACCCCTGGCAATCACGAATCTTCTCCCCATTTCTACAATTTTGTCGTGTCTAGAATGTCACATAAATGGAATCATACAGTCTGTAACTTTTTGAGATTGACTTTTTTCACTCAGCATAAAACCCTTGAGATTATCCAAGTTGTTGCAGGTAGCAGTAGCTGGTTGCTTTCTATTGTTAAGTAGAATTCTGTGAGTGCTCAGTTTTTTAAAAACTTTGCAATACAGAAAATACACAGAAAAATATGAGGAAAAAATCTCAAGCCCCCAGATTGGGGCATGGGGGTCTCCTGGTTTCCTTCTTGCTCAGATCAGGGCTGGCTTCGGCCCTGGGACTTGTGGGCTGACCTCTGCAGACCCAGGCACAGAGTCAGGAGAGAAGAGACGGGGAGAAGACACAGCGGTTTGCCCGAAGCCCCACCGTTCCCTCTCCTATCCTCCGTGGGGCTCCATCTGGCTGTTGCTGACTCTGTCTTTGCATCTCTGGCTCTTCTTTTCTCCCCTCTCTTTCTCCTCGCCCTGTGTGTCTCCATCTGTCTCTCTGAATCAGTCTCTCTCTTTTTCTCAAACCACAAAACATGGCTAAATGCAATTTCCATTGAGTGCAAAATCTTGTGTCTGTGCTTCATTATTCTGTCTGGATTCGTACATGTTTTCAATTGCATAATTCCCCTCCTTCCTCATTTTCTCCCCAAGACTTTCTCCCACATAATATGAGCATTTGGGGGCCAGCTTTTGACAGCTGCCTTTGAATGCTGTGAAAAGTAGAGCAAGTGCCTCTTTCAGTCCTGCACCCCCAGGGAAGCTTGGTTGGCAAGTTCCCCCGAGGTTCCTGTAGCGTTCTGTCCCTTAGGCCAGTCCTGGGGGCGGGAGGGTCCCTTAGGCCAGTCCTGGGGGCGGGAGGGTCCCTTTACCAGCTCAGAAGGCCAGGGCTCTGGCTGCAGCGTCTGCCTTCGAAGAGTTCAAAGAGCATTTTCTTGGCCAGCTCAAGACCTTCCACCCCATTGGCGACCACAGCATCAAGTCCAAACTCCCCTCTCTGGCTGTTCAGAGCCTTAAACATCTGCACTGACCCTAGTCATTCATTTATTCTTTTATTCATATATGCCTGGGCAGTATAGCTTCTGGCTCCAACAGCCAGTATAGTTTTGAAATGGGGTTGATAGAAAGTAACCTAAATATCCAAGAAGTGAATAGCTAAATATGCCGTGAGGTAGGATCAAACATTACAAAGTCATTAAAAATCATGATTTGGAGAGTTTTCAGAATGGGAAAATACCCATGATAAACTGGTAGAATCATAACGATGTAAAAATACATAGGCATGGAAAAATGGCTTAGAGAAGAGGCCCCAAAGTGTTAACAGTTCTTATTTCTGGATTATAGGATTATAGATGACTTTAAAAATTCTTTTGAGGGGCCGGCCCGGTGGCGTAGTGGTTAAGTTTGCGCGCTCCACTTCGGCGGCCCAGCGTTCACAGGTTTGGATCCCGGGCGTGGACCCACTCACCGCTTATCAAGCCATGCTGTGGCGGCGTCCCATATAAAGAAGAGGAAGATGGGCATGGATGTTAGCCCAGGGCCAATCTTCCTCAGCAAAAAGAGGAGGATTGGCAACACACGTTAGCTCAGGGCTAACATTCCCCACCAAAAAAAAAAAATGCTTTTTAATGTTCGCAATAAGCATGTTTTATCTTTATAATCAGAAATGAATATGCATTATTAAAACTAAATCAACTCTGCTGGATAAAAAGTCATTTTTTCATCTCTCCCCTCAAGTGGTGGTGTAGGGAATTGGCATTCTCCTCCCGCCCTAACTCCATGGGGAGGGCAGACCCCTGTTCAGACCCCTTTCCCTGAGCTCAGGCCCCTGCAGCTCTGCCAGGTGGGTGGAAAGCCATGCTCTGCATTGCGACCATGTGGCGGCCCTGTCCCCAAGCCCCTGGCCATGTTTTCAAACAGAGTTTGCAGAGTGGGCAGGTCCTGCCTGATGTCTCTGCCTCTCTGCACTGCACTTCTGAAGCCAGGTTCTGCGCCACTCCCCTGATGCAGTGTCCTTGGTTCTCCTCACAGCCTCAAAGTGGATTAGATGATCCTGTGGCCCCTGTGTGCCCAGCATGCACCCTTTGCTCAGAGCAGCTGTGCAGACTGACCTGTTGGGAGCTGGCACCAGCACTAGCCTTCCAGATGTATGCATGGAACCCAGAGCTTCCTGGTTCCAGCCCCAGGTATAGAAAGAGCACAGAGTTCTAGAAGCCTCAATTCTGCCATTAACTCCTGCCTGAGAGAAGAGAACCTGGGAGAAGACCATCAGTCTCATTTACCATATGGAAAGCTACATAGTGTCCGGGGCATGTTTTTCTGACAGAGGGATTTCTGAGCCAGTTCTGAGTGCAAGGGATGGTGTGGTCTGGCTGCAGCAGGAATGGCTCAGAGCTGGGCTCTGGAGCCGGTCTGCCTTGTTCTAATCCCAGCTCCACCACTTTGGGCAAATGTCTTCCCCTCTCTGTGCCTCAGTTTCCTCAACTGAAAAGCGGGGGTAATGCCAGTACCTACACCATAGAATCCTTGTGAGGATTAGAGAAGCTGATAGAACAGGGCCTTTTGCGAGCTGCCCACCGCGAATGGTAGCCATTACTCTTATTATCCCGCCGGCCGTTCATGGGAACGCGAAGGCAGGATATTTGACACTGGGGAGCTCCCAGAAGAGCCCAGATGTAAGTCTCTGCGATGAATCCCAAATGAGGAGCCCTGCCTCCAATCCGTTCCCAAGCGGGGCGGGTATAAGGAAATACCAGCCGCTGGCCCAGGGGGAGCGGTGGGGGAGGGGAGACAGGGAGCAGACCTGCGTTGGGCCTTGAAGGAGGGCAGAAGGCGATACAGGGGGTTGGCCAGGAAGGGCAGTGGCGCGCCTGTGAGCAGAGGGGGATGTAACAGGCTTCGTTAGAAATGGTGGAATCCCAGCCAGCGCACGGGGTCCATGGGGAGGCTGGGACAAGGGGTATTTTTGAATCAGTACTTGCCATGCCATCCATTTACAGACGCCACCTTCTCACATCCACTCTGCAGGGTAGATGCACATATCAACAAGGAAACAAAGAAGGCTCAGATTGGGCCACAACTTGCTCAGGACCCCGTGCCTGGGAGGGATGCAGCTGAAGTTTGAATCTGGGGCTGCGCAGGCCACGTGGACCTCTGCTCCCCTCCTCCCCAGGCCACGGAAGCCTCCGCTCAAGGATGGGGGTGGGGAGGGCTGAGGCCTCAGAGCTGACACCTGGTTGCAGGGAGAGGGCGAGGCTGAGGGAAACCCAGCTGCAGGTGTGGGAGAGACCCAGCGCTGCTGGGCAGCCACGTGGGGAAGGAGCAGAAAGTAGGTCAGTCACGCAGGGAATGGAGCGTGAAATTAATGAGCACTGGGGAGCTGGAGTCCTCACCTTCTAGGAGGGCAGAGAAAGAGGAATGCAGTTCCTTTGGGAGAGGCAGTGAGGCCTGAGGGGCTGGAGCAGGTGGGCTGAGGAGGGTTTGCCTATAAGTGTTTCTCTCCTTGCCCCCGCATTGGCATTGGGGGAACATCAGTGGGGCAGGATGGGGAAAGGATGGGAGAGAATGAAGGGTGGAGAGTGGCAGGAGGACCTGTCAGATGTAAGTTCCATGAGGGCAGGACCATCTTTGTTTTCCTTATAGCTGACTGATTCTTGCTACCTGCGACAGTGCCGGCACAGAATGGGCATATCTGAGCGAATACATGATTAGAGACAGTTCTGCTATGTACATTATCGGGTGACTTGAGGAAGTGAAGCCTCTGTTCCTTATTGGTATTGAGGAGCTTCAGCTGAATTGGGTAACATTTGCTGAGTACCTGCCACGTGCTAACCTGGAGCTAGGTGCTGGGGACGCGGCGATGTATAAGATATGGCCCCTTCGCTTATGAAGCTCACTATCTAATGGAAAGACAGGTCAGCAAATGATTATCATACCATGTGCTAAGCACAAAAATGGACAGTGGGATAGAGAAGAGACAGTTCTGTTGGGGGTGTGCTCAGGGTACAACTCCTTTGAGGAAGTGACTCATCAGCTGGGTTTGAAGGTTGAGGACGGGGCCACATTATGACTTTTGTAGGTCCTAGACCCTTTTGTCTTTGTGGGCCTCTTCCTCCATACACACACACACACACACACACACACACACAGGCAAGTATGCATTATTAACTAAATGATGCACACAATTAAAAAGTATATTTTACGACCTCACTGGTATAAAGACAAATTATCAATAGTACATATTAAAACTTTTTCTTTACCTAAAAGTTCACTTTTTTTTCCTGATTTTAAAAGAACATTTTCATGGGCCCCTCAAAGTGTGGCGGGCCCGAGGCACCGTGCCTGCTATGCCTAATGGATAAGCCAGCCCAGGTTAAGAAGGACTTCACTTGGCTGACAAGATGGGGAAAGGCCTTCCCCATGTCGTGAGAGCAGCATGTGCGGAGACGCGGAGGTGTGACGCTGCCAGCAGGTTCCAGCGAGAGCACACCGTCCTGTGAGGTGGGACGCTAGGTGTTTGAAGAGACTGGCAGGAGACAGAATAGGAAATGTCCAGATGGAGGTGCACAGCCCTGAATGCCCTGTTACGTGCGTCCCAGGAGTTTAGCGAAGGGGTTTAAACCCTATTGGAGGTTCTGGAATAGGGTTTAGAGGTTGCCGGTGAGAAGGGCAGATTCCTGGACCTTGATTCCAGAGGCTCTGCTAGGAACGGTGAGGCTCTCTCTCCTGGCTCCCGACTCCCCTGCACTGGCTAGGACAAGGCGGGGCCTGGGGTGGGGTGGGGAAGTGAGAATCCTAGCCAGCTCCTGGTTTCTCTCCACAGCGCAACGTGGAGCTCCTTTGGGCGGGAGGGGCCTTCTCCTAGAACTGCTTCTCAAAAGAGCTTCTGACCCCTAGATAGAGGGGATGCAGCGTGGTTTGGTGGAAAGGCCGTGGGCTTTGCTAAGAGATTGACCTGAATTCAAATCTCAGAGATGCCACCTACAAGCTGTGTGACCCTAGGCACAACGCTTCACCTTGTGAGCCTCGGCTCCTTTGCAAACATAGGATGTAGCTCCTCCCGTAGCGCCGTTAGAGGATTAAATGGGATTGTGTACCAGACCAGGACAGGGCACAGACACAGTAGGGGCTCCAGCAGGAACGCAGTGAATGTGCATTCATTCCACCAGTGTTCACTGACAGCCGACCTGGTGCCAGACGTTACGGTGAGCACCAGGCATGTGCCAGCAAACAGTGCCAACACTGCCCTGCTCTCAAGGGGCTGCTTCTTTACCCCGCACATCTTCTCGAATCGTCATGTCAGGGCTGGCTTGTTGCTGGTTTGGGCCAGATGCTGCCCCTGAGGCATCGCAGCTGGACGTATCTTGACTGGGGGGCATGGTAAGAAGAGATTGTCCAGGAAGCTGTCCTCTCCAGCCAGACCCTTGAAACTCAGGATTCAACTGGAACCAGCCAACTGTCACCTTCCATAGAAAGATTTTTTTTTTCAGTACGTTACACATATTCACAAAAGCCCCACAGGGGCAGGTCAGAGATTGTGCTCCTGGTTTACAGATGGGGAAGGGAAGAGAGGTGACTCACCTAGGGGCACAGAGAGTGAGTGAGTCAACAGCTATCTTCATGCTGGTCTGATTCTAAAGCCCAGTGCCGGCTCTGAGACCTGCGTGACTTGGGGGCGGAGCTGGGGACTGTGAACCTAAGGGAGATGTGGCACCACAGGCAAACGTGATTGGAGCCCCCTTTTCCTGGGGGTACCTTCTGACCTCCAACCCCAGGCCCATCAACCCCGCCAATGAGAAGGAGGGTGGGCCTGCAGGGTAGAGTCAGGGATTTTAAATCATACACTTCCAGAGTCAGGAGGGACCCAGACGTTTTTGGTTTGGCCCTCATCAATCAGCAAACTCTTATCGATGGCTTTACTTGTGACACTTGGGGTGCTGGGTGTGCAGAGAAGAATCTGACACTTCCTACTCCTCCAGGAGCTCAGAGTCTAGAGCAGGGCTTCTCCACCTTTGCACTCTTGACACTTGGGGCCAGATAACTCTTGTGGGAGGCTGTGTATTATAGGATAGTTAGCAGCATCTCTGGCCCCTACCTATTAGATGCCAATAACATCCCCTCAATTGTGACAACCAAAAATGTCTCCAGACATTGCCAAATGTCCCCTGGGGAGCAAATTCCCCCTGGTTGAGAACCACTGTCCTAGAGAGAGGGGCAGGCTGACATATCAGCACAGTGTGCCAGGTGCTGGGCCAGAGGTGAGCACAGTGCCTTGTGGCACAAAAGACAGGAGAGGCTTCTGGGAAACTGGACCTGACAGTGGCAAGGCCAAGGTCATGCAGCAAGTTTCCAGTGGAGCTGGGATTCCAGCCCAGGATCCCTGTGTGCTGCTCCAGTGCCTCCCTGCTGGACCGCTCGCTGCTTCTCTCCAAGTCCATCCCCTCCCCTGGGCTCAGAGACAGAAGTGGTTGCTGCTCTGGGAAGCAGCCACACTGGTTTGAGCAGTCTGGCTTTCTCTGCCCCGGTTGGTCTCCTGGCCTTGCCATAGCGTTGGTACCCAATAAGCTTTCACGCATGTTAAGAAAGGCTCTGCTTGGCCCCTGGGATGGCCCTCGGAAGGCTGACTGGGTGGCCACTTAAGTACTGTGCTTATGCTAAGAACAATCCTTCAACCAAGTGCTTCAGTGTAAGTACTTCCAGGTCCCCCACTCCACAGAAGCTGCTGCCGCAGCGTGGGAAGGAGAAAGCGCTGCAGCCTCTGGGCCCGAAGCCTGGGTTCTCCTGGCTCTGCCCCTTACCAGCTGTGTGGTCCAGACACAAGTCCTTCACTCTGCAGAGCTTCTGCTTCCTGAGCTACAAGGTAGGCATGGCCACCACTTCCCTGCTCCTCACAGTGTCCTGAAGATAACATTTAATATTTCATATTAAAAGATTTGATAGAAAAATCTTATACATGTTAATTATTTTCTGAGTTTCCAAGCATTGAGAGGTCAACGTTGGTTTTTTCTTTCTTTTAAAAGTTATTATTTGAATGGTCACCCACACATTTAACAAATATTTTTTGAGCCCCGACTGTATGCCAAGAACTCAGCAGTAAATACATGGAACAGGGGAAGACAGTCAACAAGAGAAGTAAGTTAGGTATAGATAGTATGTTAGATGGTAACAAACACGAAAGGAGGAAAACGAAATGGTGCAGGGAGGGGGAATGTTGAAATTTTAGGTAGAGAAGACCCCTCTGGAAGGTGACATTTGGGGGGGGTGAAAACCCAAAGGCAGTGAGGGAGCAGGTTATGCCGGTGTCATTCCAGGCAGAGGGAGCCGCAAACACAATACCCAGGGTGCTCAGGAACAGTGAGGAGTCCCGGGTAGAGGTGGAGGAACAGGGATGGGTGGGGGTGGGATGGGGAGGGGTGCAATGAGGAAGGGGAGGAGACACAGATTCCAAGTGGCCTCAAGGCCGCTGTGGGGACTTCGGCTCTTACTCTGGCTGGGAGGCCAGTGGCTGCTTCTGGGTGGAGGAGGGATAGGGTTGCTCTGACGACTCGTCGAGATCAGCCACCTGTCAGGTTTTTCTCTTACTTTATTGCTAATCCCCACAAGAACCCAGTAAGAAAATTAATCCCGCTTTGCAGATAGTTCAGAGACTTCTCCCAGATGGGGGACCGGAATGGCCCAGCCGAGGCCTTGATGGAGCCAGGACTTGACCCCCAGGCTGTCTGAGCCCCTGGTGTTTCCACCAGGCTATTCCACTGCCCATGGCCAGACCCTGCTCCTCCCTAAATCCTCATTGAAACAAACAAAATAAGTTTCACAGAAATGATAAGATTATTTCTGCCATGCTAAAGAGCAGTTGTTGAAGACTTACTCATCTGTTACAGGTTAACTGTTCTCTCCATCCAGAGATGCCCTTGGAACAGGAAAAAAAGGCAGAAAAAGCTTGCCAGAACGAAGAAGCCTGAGATCTGGTTTGGACTCTGCCACATTGTTGCTGCTTGACCTTCTCAGTTTCCTCATCTTCAAAAATCCATGACCTCCCTTCTCAAGGTGGTACTGAGGACAGAGAAGACAGATAAGGATCAGGAGCCAGTCTGGCAGAGACGGGAACCCTGAGATCCAACCTTCCTCGCTCTACAAGCTGCAGTGGAGGACAAGTGCCCCTAGGTGGCGCAGTTTTCCCAGGCTGAGCCCCCAGCAACTGCTGCCAAAGTGGGTCCGATGATTTGGGGGAGACTAAGGGGCAAAGATGACACTGGCAACCAAAAAAGTGAGAGTTTGAGGTAGAATTCTGCAGCCACTGATCCCTGCTGTTCCTCCAGTGGGCACCGTGGGAGCTAGTGGGGCAGGGCACCCCTACCACCCTGGCCATCAGATCCTGCTGTGGGACCCTAGGGGTTACAGCCCTTGGGGTTGTGGGATGAAGGGACAGGGGTTTATGCAGCGCAGCATCCATTCTCTTTTCCAGATGAAGAAGCTAAAGGCTGGAGAGGAGGGGACTTGCCTGGTCACTCTGGGAGTCAGGGACAGAGCTGCTGCCCAGCTGCCCACTCTGCTGATTAGATGCTCCCTGGCAGGACGCTTGATGAAAGCATGCAGTGCCACCCCCTTTGGTGTCCTCCCCTTCTCCCAGCATTTCTTCCTGGGCCGGTCCTCTTTCCTCTGCCCTGTGGATGCTCTCAGGAAAGGCTGGGAGAGCAGTCATTTGCTCCTCCTAAAGAGCTGTGTCTCTGGGCCGCAGAACTCTGGCCGGGGGGCAGGAGACTTGGGTGTACAAGCAGCTCTGTCACCACCTTGCGATTGTGTGCCTTGGGCACATGGCTCTTCTCTCCCTGCCTTCTGCATCCTTATCTGTAAACTGGGTGGGAAAGGAAGAGAAGGTTGGGCTGGATATCGCCAAGGTCAGTTTCTAGCACAGACGTTTGGAGTTGCACTTGGAGCCTCACTTCTGTCCATCAGGGAACAGGTGGGGGAGGGAAGGGCTTTGGTTCTCTCATTTAAAAAGCACGGGGGAGTGGACTGGATGATGTGTCATTCTGGCTCTGACATCTGGCTTGGCAAGGATGAGAGGCAGTCACAGAGGCCAGAGCCATCCCCTCTGAGCCACCAACACATGATGACTGCCTGCTTCCTGGGAGGTGCAGACCTCCTTCCCTCCATGGCCTCCAGAAGAGGCCCTGCAAAGTGGGGCTGCAGGCCCCCCAGCAAGAGGGGCCTCCTTCTGAGCTGGCTCCAGCTGCACTGGAGGGGAAGCTCTTCCTCTCCCTTGAAGAGCTGAAGCCATCTGCACGTCCAAAGGGTGTTCCTTCCTGGGCCTGATTACTAACCGTCTGCCTCCCTGGCCAGACGAGCCTCTCAGTGACCTTGGGCTCCTTCCAAAATCAAGTCTTCCTTCAAAGGAAGCAGGAGATTGGTCACCACTGAAGAAATTCAGAGAATGACAGCTGGAGGAAAGAGTCTGAAGGAAAGGGGAGAAAATACCCACTTATTGTCAGCCAGCCACATGCTGGGCACTAGGCAGGCCCCTTCCCATATATTAACTCATTTAATCCCATCAACCACAAATTCAGTATTATAATCCCCTGTTTTCAGACGAAGAACTATTTCAGACATGAGTTATTTTCCCCACAGTTGCACAGCGAGTGGGTGGCGGAGCTGGGGTTTGATGCAGGTCTCTGACTCCACAGCCTGCCCTGGTCCCACCTGAGCACACCAAGGCAGGGAGGAATCACAGAACATGGGGCAGGAAGCCTGAATTCTGGCTCCAGCCCTGCAGCTGAGGGGTTATACAACGTTATACTAACGCTTGATAGCATTTTATGGTTTCGAAGTGATAACCATGCAGTGCCTTATTTGGTTCTCAGATGAGTCCATTGCCCAGATGAGGAAACTGAGGCTCACACAGATCTAGTGACTCACTCGTTTGTGGTCACACAGTAGCTGGGCCGGCTTTGAACCAGGCCTTTTGACCCCAGAGTCTGTGCCGCTCACAAATAAAGCTGATTTTTTGACAAGTCAAGCCCCTTCTCTTGGATTCATTTTTCCAGTCTATTAAAATTACAGGTTGGATTACATTTGTAGGCAATCAGTAGTTTTCAGGCCCTTTAATTTAAAAAAAAATTTGGAGAACCTATGGAATTTGGCAACTTAAAATTTTGCCAAGTAAGGACCCTTAAAAAGAAAAAAAGAATATTTCACCTTCAAAAACTAGGGGGATATAATCTCGGTGTAGCAGAGAAAAAAAAATAGTAACTTAGAACAGAATTCCCCTTAGGAATTAACCAAGTAGTGTTTAGCATAACACCTTGATGAACCATTGTAGTCATACCTGATAGCTCTCTGGGCCTGGCTGGAGTGGGCCAGAAGGGAAATGGAACTAGCATAATTCTCTGCAAAAGAATTGATTTGCTGTTGGGGACTTGGAAAGATGAGCAAGCTAGTGACATGAAGAGGAGAGGCTGAAAGGAGTAGTCCAGACACAGGGCAGGGGGTGGGAGTCCCAGAGACGAGCCAGGAAATTTCCCCGAGTGGGAGACCGAGAGGGACCAAAGGACCTGAGGGAGAGGGAGGTCTAGAATCCAATGTCAGCCAGCAGGTGTCTGCTTTCCTGTGCCAGTCATCCTGTTGATATCCTGGATCTCCCGTCAAAGCACCCTGGCACAGTGTAGGAGCTCAATGCATGCAACCCCGGCAGTGCAAGGTGAGGGGACCCTTGGTTAGGGATTGCAGGAGTCTGGCACACCTGAGTTTGAGGCCCAGTTCCATCACTTGGAAGTTACACGTGCTCTCTAAGCTTCAGTTTCCTTCTCTGTGAAATGGATATAATATTCTCGGCCTCAGAGGTTGATATGAGGAATCAGTGGGACCACGAACTTAGCATAGTACCTGGTACTCAAGCACTCAATAAATAGCCACTTAGCTGCCTATTATTAACCACGGTTATTCCAATATTCACAATTTTATTTACTACGAGCTTGTAGGAGGTTTTTGTTTGTTCCTTTTGTTTGGGGAGGGGGATAGCTTTTGCTGCCCTTATATCCAGCCAGAATCAGGCAGGAGTATCGTTCTGGAAGGGGAGGGGTGTGAGTGGGTTATCAAACTTGACACACCCCGCTGCCCCCAGTCCTTCCTGCTTTTTCAAGGCTGAGTCCTGTCTGTGTCTGAGAATCTGCTCCTTTGGAAATGACACCATCTCCTTCCCAGGCTGAGCCCAGAGGGTAGGGCTCCCGCCAAGGACAGGCTGAGGGCTCGGGGGAGAGGAGGAGAGATAGAGAGGAGGGGGCATGAGCAGGAGGAGATATGAGGAGGAAGGAAAGGCGCTTCCGGGACTGACAATCAGTCACAGAGGCAGAGAGAGGATGTGTGTTTGCACACGTGCATGACTATGTGACCACACGTGTGCATGAAGTAGCAGGCGCACGTGGTTTGCATGTGTGGGTGTGACTGTGTATGAATGAGCGTGCAAACCCATCACATATGAGCATGTCAGTGCGTGACTCTGCGTGCGAGTGGTTGGCAGTGTGTGTGTAAGAAGTTCATGTGCACGTGTGCCTCGGGTCAGCATGGGTGTGCTGGGCTGGAGAGCGGGGTTGACAGTGTGGCTCCCCAAGTGAATGTGAGAGGAGGCTCCGTCCTGTAAGATCACCGGAGCAGGGCTCTGGGTATAAGGGGGCCCCTGATACATGGGATGTCTAAAAGGAGGGACCTTCTGCAGCCTCGGGAACCCCTGACTCCCCACTTCACCTCACCCCCACCAACTGACTATGTGTCCCTTCCTGGTCTATCCCAGCACCCCCAGCACCCCTCACTGACACCCTGCTGGCTGCTGGCCTCAACAGTGGTGGGGGGGGTAGGAGAAGGGAGGGAGGGAGGGAGGGAGGGAGGAGGGGGAGGAGTGACCGGCCTCCTAGCCCCAACCCTTGGTGCTACCAGGGAAACATCCTCCTCCCACCCCCCACGCCCCAATCACCATGATTCCTGCTGTGAGGGAGAGAGGAACCCTCCGTTTCCATGGCAACATAGCAGCCCTGCTTCTCAGCCTGAGCCCAGCTCCTCTGAGCCATGGAAGGAGTGGGAAGAAAGCCCCTCCTCAGGCTTTTGAGCTCCCCGCCCTACACTCACCTCTACACTGTGAGCTCACCTCTACACTCCCCACCCGAATACCCCCTTACTCTTCTGGTGCTCACGACTCCACTGGGACTCCTGAAGCGCCCGCCCGCCCCCGCCGCAGCTCCCAGGGTCTGGGGACCTGTCTCGTCTGTACAGGACCACATCTGAGCGGAGCTCTGGAGAGTGGTAGGATGGGGCTGAATTCCAGTCTCTGCCTGCAAAATGGTACTGCCTCTCAGGGTTCCTGTGAGGAGCACAGAAAATAGTGCTTGTGGAAGCGCTTTGTGATTCCGAGTGCAGGGTCAGCGTGTGGGCCGCTGTGGAGCACCACTTGGCCCAGCCTCTAAGAAGGGCTGCGCTCCCCGGAAACACCTCTGCCAGTTCCCCCTCCCGTAGAAACGCACGTGTGCTCAGCGAGGTACAGGGCTGCTCCGTGCCACGTGCTCTCTAATAGTGCAAAATGGGAAACAACCCCAAGGTCCATCAACAGAGAAATGGTTAAATAAATCATGGTGCATCTGCAGTCTTAGAGCTCTTCCAAGGGCGTCTAGGGGTGCTGATGTGACAGTCACTAAGCCCTATCTCTAAGTCAAAGCAACCAAGTTGAAGCGTAGGTGCAGTAGGATCCCATCTATTAAGCGTTGTTGTCAGCATGTGAGCAAGTGTAGGTGTGTAAATGCCTGGCAGGGGCTGCGAGCGGTTGGGCCAGGCTGTTGGCAGTGGTTAACCCAAGAAGGAGTGGGATTGGGGAGGGGCAGTGAAGAACTTCACCTTTGTCCTCTATATCTCTCTGATCTGCTTGTGTATACAGCCAATATAATTTAAAAATGATGTGTTACTATTGTTACAGTGGAAGAGAGAAAACACACAGGAGACAATCAGAGAACACGGCAAGAGGGTACGGAATCCAGTACTAGAGACTCGCGGAGGAGAGAGGGAAAGTCAGGAGGGCTTCCAGGAGGAGGAGAAAGGTGAGCTGGATCTTAGAGCAAGTAGAATTGAGAGTTGGAGCAGAGGGGAGGGCAGTCCAGGCACAAATGAAAGGTCGGAAGTGAGGGTGTGTGCTCCCTCACAAGACAGAGGAATCCTGAAGTAGGAGAAAGAGCTGGGGAACTGACCATTCGAATGACTAGGGGTGATCCCATCTCGGCCAGGCCCTGAAGCTACTGTCCTGGGGAAATCTCACAATGGTACCAATCTCGCGGGATGGTTGTGAAGACTGACCTCAGTGTAGGGGGGACAGTAAAGTATCATAGAAGTGAATTTATTGTTGTTTCTTCCAGGGGACTGTGGGAAGGAGATGGGGTTGTAGTCTGGCTGTTTGCCAACTCTCAGCAAACCCTGGTCCACTCTTGACCAGCCTGGCCTGGTCAAGGCTCACAGCCAAGGTGGTGGGAAATGTGGGGCCAGCAGGGATTCTCAAGACGAGGAAGGAAGGTAAGATCCAAAAATGACACGAATCTTTATTTAGGATCCACATTATGTCAATCATGAGCTATATATTTAATGTATTTATTCAGTCTTCACAGGTACTTTGCAAAGTGAGCATGCTTACTTTTACAGGTGGGGTAACAGAAGTTCAGAGAAATTCATTCATTCATTTATTCAGCAAATACTGGTTGAGCAGCTCCCATGGCAGACACCATTCTAGGTGCTGAGTGAATGAAAAGTTCCTGTCGCCGTGGAGCTCACAGCCTGGTAGGGGAGATAGGTAATAAAACAAATCAATCTATGATACCACGTCAGGTGATAGTGAGTGCGGTGCAGAAGAAAAAAAGCTGAGGAAGCATCAGCAAGTGGTAGGCAGTTTGCTCTGACTTCTAAGCAGAGAATTGAAGGAAGCAATTGTATGAACATTCTAAGCAGAGGCAAAAGTCTGTGCAAAGGCCCTGAGGCAGGAGCATGCTTCGAGGGGAGGGCAAGAAGGCAGGTGCGGTTGTGGTGTGGTGGGCAGGTGTGGTGAGAGAGAGGATGGAGTTGGAGAGAAGTGAGGGATGTGGGGTGTAGATTGTATGGGGCTTTGGGGGTCAAGCAGGAACTATGCATTTAATTCTACATGTGTTGGGAAGCCACTGAAGGGATTTGACCAGGAATGTGACGTAATCTCGGATTTATGTTTCAAAAGGATCACTGTAGCCATTGAGTGTAGACAAGACTGTAGGGGGCATGACAGTGAGTAGAGGGGTTCATTAGGAAGTGACTGTACAAGTTCAGGTGGGAAGAGAAAGACAGTTTGGCCCACAGTGGCAGATGTGGAGGTGGTAAACAGCAGTCAGATTTGAAATATATTTTAAAAATAGAACCAACTGGGTTTCCTGTTGGATTGGATGTGGGCTGTGAGATAAAGACAGGAGTAAAGGATAGCTCCAAGACTTTGGGCCTGAGCAACTGGATCAATGCTGGTGCTGTTTCCTGAGATGGGGAAGACGGGGGGAGGAGCAGGTTTGGGACAATCAGAATTCACTTTAATTTTGAGATGCCTGGAGCCATCTAAATGGAGATGTCAGGTAGGTAGCTGGATGTATGAGATGGGAGTTCAGGGGGGATGTCAGGACTGAAGATATAAATTGGGAAGTTGTCAGCATATAAATGTTGTTTAAAGCCGGGGGATGGGATGAGATCACTGAGAGAGAGAGTGTAGATAGAGGAGGGAAGGGGTCCCTTGATGCTTCAGCATTTGCAGAGCTGGAAGGGGAGGAGGACTCAGAAGCGCCCTGGGGAGCTGCTCCGCTGTCCAGGGGGAAGCCCTGTCTAGGGCAGTGGCTCTAGGAATCATTCAGTCTTGTTAAAACACAGACGCTGGGCCCGCCCCTCATAGGTTTGAGATGGGGCCCAAGAATTGCATCTCTAACACATTTCCAGGTGTTGCTGCCACTGCTGCTTCTGGTGTGCAGACTGCACTTTGAGGACTACTGGTTTAGGGGAAGGAAGAGTTGTAGCCAGAGCATAGATTTTGGAGCCAGGTAGACCTGATTTCAAATCAAGCCTCTATCACTAACTTGCTGTGTGATCTTGGGCAAGACAGCATCTATCTTTGAGCCTCAGTATCCTTATCTGTAAAATGGGAACAATAACACCTATTACTCAGTGTTATTGTGAAGATCAAAAAAATTAGCATGTTTTCAGCCTTTAGCATTGGGTCTAGAAAGCTGGGGTTCAGGAAATGTTATCTCTATGCCTGGGAAGCAACGGGGCAGGCAGGAGTGAGCCTGGGGCTCCGCGACTCAGACGGCTCTGGGTGGTCAGATGGAAGTAGGGGAGAGGCGGCCTGGAGAGATGGACTTCTCCATTTTGATGCCTTGCCGCAGAATAGTCCTGAGACCTGAGTCCCTCGGGAGAGATGCAGTGCACGGCGAGGCCACCTCACCCCTGGAGGCTGCTGTCCTCCAAGCGCTTCTGCCATCTACTGTGTCTCCACCTCCGTGAAGGGCCCTTCCTGCCCTGGTTCTTGTCTCTTCATTTCCTCCTGTCTCCAGTGACCAGTGATCGCTTCTCCTGACCCTCCACCCCCTCCCTGGACCTTGTCACTCAGCTTCTCCTGAAAGGGAGCGTGGCCTGTCAGCCAGAGCCTGGCCTGGATTCAGGCCGATGAGGACATAGCAGTTGGGGACAGGGGCAAGCTGTCATCTCCACGGCCCAGTGAAATGGGGATGCTGATGCTGCCTGCCTGAGGCTAACTGGGACCAGCACAAAAGAGCGTGCGAGAAAGGACCAGATTTACAGGAGGGACGTGATACACGCTCAGCTCTTGCCCTCCTTCTCACCCTCTCTCCCCACCTCCTGCCCAAGCCTCCCTCTCTGGTGGCTGTGGAGCCAGCCCAGGCCGGGATATGCGGAGAGAATCCCGCCCCTCCACCCCTGTTGCTATTTAATGCCGTTAACAATGGATTCATTAACTGGGATTAATCTCATATACCAGCTCTCTATCCCCTTGGCTATTAATCACTCACTTCATTAACAGGACAGCATTAGCCAACCTGGGAGCGAGACATGGCGCCCATACCAAGTACCTGTGTCTGCACCTTCTCATCCTTCCTCCTCACTGGGGCATCTTCTGGATGCCTTTCTGCTTCTGGCCCGGTTGGTTTCTGTCTCAGTCAAGCAGAATGCACACGTCTCTCGCCCACGATTCCCACTGTGGCCTTGCCTCTGCCCCTGATACCTTCTAAGTGTCCATTTCTCTCCTTTTCCTCCCAATCCGGCGCCTAACACATAGTAGGTTCCATTACAGGTTGGCTGAACAAATTGCAGAGAGATATAAATAAGGACACCAATTCCAGGAAGCTTATTTTTCTTAAATTGCCTTTTCTGTTTACAAAGATAATATATGCTCACTGTACAAAATCCAAACAGTGCAAGAAAGGAGGAAAGGAGAAAATAAAAATTCCCCGAAATCCCCACCATCTCAAGATAATAACCTTTCACGTTTTGGTGAGCATCCTCTCAGCTCTTGAGTGATATATATATAATTTTACCTAAATGGGATCATACAATGCATGCTGTTTTGCAACCTGCTTTTCCACTCAACAATATGTTGTCGAAATCCTTCTGTTATCAGTGAATATAAATATACATCATACTTTTTAATGGTTGCATAGCATTCTGTTTTATGAAAGTAACATAATTTAGTCAATGGATCTCCTACTGATGGACATTTATATTGTCCCCATTTTTCCTCTGATATATTTGACATTGAGAGCTACATCCTTGCATATACATCTCTGTGCACTTGACTAATTAACTCCTTAAGAGTGATTCCCAGGAGTGGAATTTCTAGGACAAAGGGTTTGTACAATTAACATTTTGGTATAATGTAGCATTGTAGATCAGATGCCTGGGATTCAATACCATTCTTGTCAATTTCTAGCAAATGGACCATGGGCAAATTACTTAACCTCTCTGGGCCTCAGTCTCCTCATCTGTAAAATGGGGATATTAATAGGATTTACTTTGTGGGATTACTGTTTGGATTAAATAAGTTATTACAAGCAGAGCACTTAGAATGATGCTTGGCCCATAGTAAGGGCTGTGTGTACTAGCTACTGCTATGGGTACATTAGTTCGCGGGCCTCCAGAAACACTGAACCTGTTCATGTCTCTCCCGCCAGCAGTGTGGGAGAGAGCTCCTTTCCTTACACCAATGATAGACGCCCTTGTCAGGGTGTTTTTTTTGTGTGTGTTTTTTCCTCAATTTTTTATTATAGTAAAATACATATAAAGTTTACCATCTTAACCCTTTTTTTTTGGTGAGGAAGACTAGCCCTGAGCTAACATCTCTTGCTAATCCTTTTTTCTGAGGAAGATTGGTCCTGAGCTAACATCTGTGCCCAATTTCCTCTACTTTGTATGTGGGACGCCACCACAGCATGGCTTGATGAGTGGTGCCTTGGTCCACGGCTAGGATTTGAACCTGCGAACTCCGGGCCACCAAAGTGTAGTGCACAAACTTAACTAATATGCCACCAGGCAGGCCCCAACCTTTTAACCCTTAACCATTTTTAAGTGTACAGTTCTGTGGCATTTAGTACATTCACATTGTTGTGCAACTATTACTTTCATTCATCTCCAGAACTCTTTTCATCTTGTAAAGCTGAAACTCTACACCCATTAAACACCAACTCCCCATCCCCCCTCCCCACAGCCCCTGCAACCACCGTTCTACTTTCTGTCTCTATGATTTTGACTACTCTAGGTACCTCATATAAGTGGAATCATAATATTTGTCTTTTTGTGACTGGCTTATTTCACTTAGCATAGTATCCTCAAGTTTCATTCATGTTGTAGCATATGTCAGGATTTCCTTCCTTTTTAAGGCTGAATAATATTTCATTGTATGTGTATACCACAGTTTGCTTATCCACTCATCCATCAATGGACACTTGGGTTGCTTCCACGTTTTAGCTGTTGTAAATAATGCTGCTATGAACATGGGTACAAACATCTTTTTGAGACCCTGCTTTCAATTTTTTTATGTATCTACCCAGAAGTGGAATTGCTGGATCATTTTTGATTTTTAATTTTTTGAGGAAACACCTTACTGTTTTCTACAGCAGCTGTATCATTTTACATTCCCAGCAACAGAACACAAGGATTCCAATTTATCGATATCCTTGCCAACATTTGTTATTTTCTGTTTTTATGATAGTAGTCATCCTAAAGGGTGTGAGGTGGTATCTCATTGTAGTTTTGATTTGCATTTCCCTAATGTTTAGTGATGTTGAGCATGTTTTCATGTGCTTATTGGCCATCTGTATATGTTCTTTAAAGAAATGTCTATTCAAGTCCTTTGCCCATTTTTGAATTGGGTTATTTGTTTTTTTGTTGTTGAGTTTTAGGAGTTCTCTATATACTCTGGATATCAATCCCTTATCAGATATACAGTTTGCAAATATTTTGTCCTATTCTGTGGGTTGCCTTCTTACTCTGTTGATTTTGTCTTTTGTCTATGAAATTTTTTAATTTTCATGAAGTCCAATTTATGTTTTTTCTTTTTTTGCCTGTGCCTTTGGTATCATATGCAAGAAATCATTGCTAAATCCAATGTTGTGAAGCTTTTGCCCTATGTTTTCTTCCAAGAGTTTTATAGTTTTAGATCTTACATTTAGGTCTTTGGTCCATTTTGAGTTAATTTTTGTATATGATGTTAGGTAAGGGTCCAACTTCATTCTTTTGCATGTGAATATCCAGTTTTCCCAGCACCATTTGTTGAAAAGATTATCCTTTCCCCATTGAATGGTCTTGGCACCCTTGTCAAAAATCATTTGACCATATATATGAGGGTTTATTTCTGGGCTCTCTATTTTATTCCATTGGTCCATAGGTCTGTCCTTATGCCAGTACCACACTGTTTTGATTACTATAGCTTTGTAATAAGTTTTGAAATCAGGAAGTGGGAGTCCTCCAGCTTTGTTCTTCTTTTTCAAGATTTTTTTGGCTATTTGGGGGTCCCTTGAGATTCCATATGAATTTTGGGATGGGTTTTTCTATTTCTTCAAAAAACGCCATTGGGATTTTGATAGAGATTGCATTGAATCTGTAGATTGCTTTGGGTAGTATTGATATCTTAACATTATTAAGTTTTCAATCCATGAACACAGTGTGGGAGAGAGCCTCTTTCCTCAAACTTGCCAGTGATAGACACCCTTTTCAGTTTTTAGAAAACTCTTGCCCACTTGATAGGTGACTATTGATGCTTCTTTTTTATTTGCATTTCTTTGATCCATATTGAACTGGAACGTATACTCAGTTCTTAATGGGCATTCCTATTTCGTTTGTGAGTTGTCTGATCATGTTCTTTGCCCATTTCTCTATTGGAATATTTATCATTTTTGCATTTGTGGGAGCTCTTTTATGTATTAGAGGTAATATTCCTAATATTTTTCTACTTCATCCTGACTTTCAATCTTATTTATTTTTTTGTCTTTCATAAGTACTTATTTTTTATGTGGTTAAGTTGGCCAGGCTTTTTTTTTCTTCTAACTTTTGTATTTCGTGTCATGCTTAGAAAGGTCACTTTTTCTTTAAATAATACAAATATTCACACTTTGCTTTAGTACTTGTGTGGTTTCACTTTTTATGCTTCATGTTTTTATCCTTTTGAATTTATTTTTGTGTAAAGAGTGAAGTATGAAAGCTTTATTGTTTTCCAAATGGTCGGTTATCACAACAACATTTGATTATTCAATCTTTCCCCCACTGAGGACCAGAGAGGGAACAAGGGTAAATAAATAATGTTCCAAGACAGGAAGAGATGCCAATAGGTCAAAAGAGCAGTTCTGGACAAGATTCCACAGAGTCTACTAGCGTCTCATCCCTGGGGAATCCCTCTTCACTGGGGTCCTACTCACTCTTCACGGGCAGAGGCAGGGTGTTAGAGGGACTGAGCCAGACCCCGCATTATTGTCAGAGCCCTTTCCTACAGAACTCCACACGTGTAGGACAGCCTTACTCCTGGCTCTCAGCAATTAGGAAAAAAATCTATTCTTCTTCTTTTGGAGTTAAAAGTAAGTTGCCTGTGATGTCAGATCTTTGTCAGCCTCCCCTCCTATTATATCGCCCCCATCATCCACTCCAGCCGCTCACCCAGATCCTCCACACTACCACATTAATATACAAGTAATTCATCCTATCTTCTCCATCCACAGTGCCGCTACCCTAGCAGTGAGCACGAGCCCCAGGGACGGCTTAGGAACCGCCCGTCCTCAGGAAGGCAGCCCCAGAGCCAGGGCAATCTGTGTGGGTGTTTGGAGGTGGGGGAAGGGAAGGTAGGCTGATGGGAGCAGAGGCTTTCAGGTTACCTGTGCCGCAAGAAGCCTGGATTCTCACCATCGGTCCCTACACCCCAGGTTCCGGCTGCTGGCATCCTCTTTGCCAATTTAAGGCAGCTTGCATTAGACTGTAGTCTGGGCACAGAGAGGCGTTTGTTCTGAGTCCCTGGCCAAGTGCTCGGCACAGGGGATCCTGAAAGACATAGGGGTGATAGAGACATCTTGTGGTCCTCTTTTGTGGGAGACAGAGCCTTTCTGTGACCTCCATTTCCCACTCTCATCCTCAGCTCGTGGATGCAGCTTGGCTCTGGGGCCAGCAGGACGGGTATGGGCAGGCCTGGAGTTTAAGGCAGGCAAAACGCCAGGCTGGTTAGTCGTCTTCCGGGCACTGAGGGTGAATTATGACCCCAGGTCCCATGGATCAGGCGCAAATCAAGAGGCTGTCAGGAGCAGGGGAAAGGCAATGCATGCCCTCCTCCCCCAGCGGGATTGATGGGCTCGGGGCCTGGATCTGGGTTCAAGATGATTGGACTTTATGGTGTTTCATTTCCCCAGAATGCTCCTGGTGAAAAGCTTGTCACCCAGGACTGCACGTGTGAGCGTGTGCATATATTTATCATGATACATGACTTGCTGTGACTATGCACAAGGGTGAGTTTCTGCATAACTCTCCGCATGGTTCTGATTTTATTTTTGTGCGACTGGCCATGCCTCTGAGTTTTGCATGAGCTTTGTAGGAGTGTGAGTTTTGTTATGTGACTTAGCGAGCTATTCACAAGGGTGAAGATGTTGTGAAACTGGGGAGGCTGTGAGTTGTCTCTGTGGCTGGACAACAGCGTGTATGTGTCTGTTGGAGAATGAGGTAGGGGTCTTGAGGCAGTGTGACTGGGTGGCTGATGTGGCTACAAACCAAGAATGGGGAACTAGGAGGGAAAGCAGGTTGGGAAGGATGGTTTTGGGTGTGATGAGTCTGAGGTCTTGGCAGAACATCAGGAGGAGACATCTAGAAATGCAAGACTGGGGCTCAGGGGAGAGGGAAGGGCAGGAGAGCCTTGGCTCAGACTGTCTTCCAAGTGTGCTCAGATGACAATGCATTGGGAGATGTGTCATTTGGCTAAAATGAGGCTAACACACACACACACACACACACACCTACCTCTGAAGGCCGAAAGGATACATGCTGTGTTAATCCCAGCTGGAAAGAGTTCAATAGGAAATTTCCAAGGGTTATTGGAATGGCATAAATTGCACCCAATGGTGAGAGTCAGGGAAAACTTCCTGGCAGAGGTTAATATTCAGTGGAATCATAAGGAAAAGGAATGCAGAGGGAAGAGGGTAAATGTTCTGGTTTTAGGGATCGGAGAGAGAAACAGATTCTGCAAGACTTGGGGCAAGGAGAACAAACCTTTTTTTTTTTTTCATTTTATTTTATTGAGGTCATATTGGCTTTTAACATTGTATAAGTTTCAGGTGTACATTATTGTATTTCAGTTGCTGTATAGACTGAATTGTGTTCACTACCAATAGTCTAGTTTTTATCCATCACCATACACACGTGCCCCTTTACCCCTTTCTCCCTTCTCCCACCCCCTTTTCCTCTGGTAACCACTAATCTGTTCTCTTTATCTATGTGTTTGTTTATCTTCCATGTATGAGTGAAATCATATAGTATTTGTCTTTCTCTGTCTGACTTATTTCGCTTAGCATAATACCCTCAAGGTTCATCCATGTTGTCACAAATGGCATGATTTTATCCTTTTTTATGGCTGAGTAGTATTCCACTATATATATATATATATATATATATATATATATATATATACCCCCCACATCTTTATCTATTCATCAGTTGATGGGCACTTGGCTTGCTTCCATGTCTTAGCTATTGTGAATAATGCTGCAATGAACATAGGGGTGCATAAATCTTTTTGAATTGCTGATTTCATCTTTCTTTGGATAAATACACAGTAGTGGAATAGCTATATCATATGGTATTTCTATTTTTAGTTTTTTGAGAAATCTCCATACTGTTTTCCATAGTGGCTGCACCAGTTTGCATTCCCACCAGCAGTGTACGAGGTTCCCTTTTCTCCACATCCTCTCCAACACTTGTTATTTCTTGTCCTGTTAGTTATAGTCATTCTGATGGGTGTAGGGTGATATCTCATTGCAGTTTTGATTTGCATTTCCCTAATAATTAGTGATGTTGAACATGTTTCCATGTGCCTGTTGGCCATCTGTATATCTTCTTTGGAAAATGTCTGTTCATATCCTCTGCCCATTTTTTGATCGGGTTGTTCATTTTTTTGTTGTTGAGTTGTATGAGTTCTTTATGTATTTTGGCAATTAACCCCTTGTCAGATATATGATTTGCAAATATTTTCTCTTAGTGGGTGGGTTGTCTTTTCATTTTTTTGATGGTTTCCTTTGCTTTGCAGAAGCTTTTTAATCTGATGTAGTCCCATTTGTGTATTTTTTCTTTTGTTTCCCTTGCCTGAGTAGACATGGTATTCGAAAAAATACTGCAAACCATTTTGATGACAATGAGCTCCTAGAAGGCAGGGGCTGCTGTTTATTCTTCACGGTGTTTCTAGCACCTGTTGCAGGAATAGGCAGTTGGTGTATTGAGTTGACTTGGAGTCAAAGTCTGAACCACTATAATCAGCGGGAGTCCAGGTAGTTTACTGAAAGGGAACTTTGAAATCTACACAAGACACTGGGTGAGGACTGACGGGAGGGGGAAGGGACTATTAGGTATCTGAAGGGGGCGCCCAGCCCTGCCCCCTCCTTCAACCTGGCAGACCTGCCTCCACACCATGCACCATTTTTTTATCCAAATAGGCCTCTGCACTCTCCCTTCCTCCATGACCTGCCTACTGAGCTCTTGGTCCTAAATCACCATCTTGCATTCCCTCTCCTCATTGCTTCTTGATCTTCTCAAGCTCTGACCTTGACTCAGTTTCCTGATTACAGTCTTGCCAGGCTCAACATGTGGAACAGCTTCTGTCTGATCTCTTGCTGAATAAGCCAGAGCATGAGACAAAGGGCAGCTCAGCTAGAGAACACCCAGGACTTGGGAAAAGCCTGTGTATCCTCAGTTATAAGGACATGGATGCAACGCAAAAGGGTACAAGTTATATTTGAGGGATCCAAGGTCCAAGACATGGTAAAAGGTCTAAAACTGGTGTGCTGGGGGCTAGAGAGAAAGAGGGCTATGGTGCCATAACCAATCACCAACAAGGTGAGTGTCCTGGTAGGTAAGAGGTGTGCCGCTACAGGGACTCTCAAAGTCTGGAATATGTGCAGGTGTATACGGACAGGAGTCAGCCTCAGGGGTCGAGGCTGTGAGCAGAGGGTGTCTGGGACCAGAAGCACAGCGTGCTTTTGGATACTCATAACAGAAGATCTCAAACTCAGCAGCCTTAAATGATGAGAAAATGCATTTCTCACATAACAGGATCTCCCTCCGGAGAGGGAGAATGAGCTCCTAGATGGTGGCTCGATGATGTCATCAAGGACTCAGGTTCTTTCTGTCTTTTGCTGCTACCCTGAGTGTGTTGATTTTGTCCTCAGGATGGCTTTCCTCATGGTCACAAAAGGGCTGCCCCAGATCCAGACACTCCATTCAGCTACTACAATGTCCAGTGGAAGAAAAGACACTCTCCTCCTGGGTGTCTCTGAGCGAGAAGCCTTTCCCAGAAGCCCCCGATCAGGCTCCTCCTTACATGCCTGTGCCTAAACTGATCACTGGCAGGGGGCAGGATTGCCAGTACTCATGCCTGTCATGGTTCTTCCCCGGGGCTGGGGCCAGCTGCTCTGAAGCACAGGCCCCATGTAGGAAAGGGAACTCCTGAACACAGCCAGGGTTCTGTTAGAAACAAGGGGGTGGATGTTGGGTAAGCAATGAATTATCTCTTTCCACCAGGCCTCCACCAGTGCCAGAGGGTAATGGGTACAAGACAGAGGTGCAGGTAAGTTGTTGAGGCAAGAGCTCCACCCTGGGCAACCAAATCTAGGAACCAATTATTTGAGATGGGGCCTTGTATCCAAGTAGATTCAGGAGACAGGTCAAGCTACTCATCAAAAACTCCTCATCGCCATCTCTGCTCCAACACATCCCATGCCCACTTCAAAACCAAAATCCCTCAGAAGGCCTGCAAAGCCCTACATGATCTAGTCTGCTTTTTAAGCCCCATTTGGAGTTCCTCTCCTCTCCTTTTATTTACAGTGCTCCTTTCTACGTTAGGGCCTTTGCACATGCTCCTCTGCCTCACCTTTGTCCATTTCATTCCTCTACCTCCTTCACCTCACACTTGGGTTGGGTCACTCCCTCTTCAGTATATTCCCATAGCTCTCTACAAATCTCTTTGTTGCCCTTAGGGAACTTGATTTACCCTACTAGATCGCAGGCTCCTTGTGGCTAAGGAAGGTATCTATCTTATTGTACACTCTGCTTTCCTCCCTGACACAGTGCTTGGCACATAGTAGGCATTTGATAAATATTTGTTGAATGTATGAATGAATGAATCTCTAAAACTAGGGACGAATGTGGACCTAGGCTTTGGGCTGGGACAATGGGTAGGGGATTGATGAGGGGTCTGGTCTACTAGAAGCCCCTGATGGTATCTGAGCACAGAAATGGCATGACCACTGTGGACTCCAGGGCGATGGAGGACACCAGTGTGCCTAGGAGGGGTGAAGAGGCCAGTCAGGACCTTGTACTCATCACCCAGGCACAAGGTTCCAGCCACAGAATCAGTGTCCGGTGAGTCGGTAATGACGTTGTAGAGACAACTCAGGTTGGAGTGGTGAGTGTTGGCAGCCATAGCTCTGAGTGGTGGCGCCAGAGACCTGGTTCAACATGAGGATGGTAATTTTATCTACCTGACAGGGTTATTAGGAAGAGTAAATGAGACGAGGTGTGGCATGGACTTAGTCTAGTGTCAGCAGGTGCTCAGTAAATAATTAAGCCTCGACTTTGCCTTTACCACCTTCTTATGGTAAATGACTTATTGCCCCCCTTTCCCATCCCAAGCCAGTTCTGAATTAGTCCTAGTTCTCTTTCTCATCCCAACAAAAACCCCCAGCATAGGATGCATCAGGGCTGTTCTCTCTACCACGCTTAACCATCCTGAGCCTCTGTTTCTTCTTCTAGTTAAATGGGAATAATAATGCTTCCCTCACGTAGCTGGCATGAGGGTCAAATAACACATTTTAGAGTGCTTTAGAAGCTGTAAAGGACTGCGAACATGTAAGGAATTACTGTTCTAATTATTTTGTTGGAGTTGGGCTCGTTCCTGGGCCTGGCATCTGCTCTGACTTTCCCAGTTCCTGTTTCTTGCTCAGTCTCCGTTTTCTTGTAGCCACCCACGATTCTGGCACTGACAGCGTAAGGATATAAGATGACATCCAGGGAGTTTGAATGTAGAAGGAACAAAAAGGAACGTGACAACAACCAACAGCCCTCTCTCTTGTTCTGTAATGCAGGGATGACCGCAACACCTTTCCAAGCCAGCCAGACCCCAAACCTGGGCATTATCCACGTTCCAGTTAGCTATTGCTGTGTAACAAACCACTCCAATACTCAGTGATTTAAAAAAGCAATTTATTATCTCTCATGGTTCTGAGGGTTGACTTGAATAGGTAGTTCTGGTAGGGTTGTAGTAAGAGGGCAGCTGGGGCTGGAGTCATCCGAAAGCTTGACTGGATGGGACATCCAAGATGGCTTCCTTCCCTTACATGTCTGATGCCTGGGTTGCAATGGCTGGAATGGCTGGGAACTGGCCAGGCATCTCTCTCTTCATGCAGCTTCTCTACATGGCTACCTTGGGCTTTCTCAGAGCATAGTGGTCTTGGCTTAGTTAGACTTTTTATGTGGCAGCTGGCTTCTCCCAGAGTGAGCATTCTAAAGGACCAAGGCAGGAGCTTTATGGCTTCTTCTGACCCACCATAGAAGCCATGAAGCATCACTTTAGTTGCATTGTATTGGTTACAGGGCCAGCTAGATTCAGTGTGGGAGGGGAGTACACAAGGGCCTGGATACTGGAAGGTGTGGCTCACTGGGGAGCCATCTTTGGAGACTAGCTAGCAATATTGTTGTTTGGATCACTGCTCCGTGGAGCCCTCTCAAAGGTCAGGACTTGGGAGGGGGGACAGGGGAGCCAGCAGTGAAGGAAATTGAGCAGCTAGGACTCCTGGCCCCCAACTTCAGTATTTAATATTTATTTATTATTTAATATTTTGGACTCTCTCAAAGAATTTAATATAAATTAAAAGTTCTGAGGCTCACTTGCCAAAGAAGAGATACAGATGATAAATAAGCATATGGAAAGATGCTCAACATTAATCATTATGGAAATGCACAATAAAACCACAATGAGATATTACCACACACCTATTGAAATGGCTAAAGTAATGATAATTTTAAAAAACTGATAATATCAAGTGCTGGCATGAATGAGACCATCTGAAATGCATACACATTGCTGGTGGAAATGCAAAATGGTACAGACTCTTTGGAAAACAGCTTGGCGGTTTCTTATGAAGTTAAGAAATTGCTATGAATCCAGCAATTCTACCAATAGGTATCTACCCTAGAAAAATAAAAAGATATGTTCATACAAAGACCTGTACATGAATATTTCTAGCAGCTTTCTTCATAATAGCTCCAAACCAGAAAAAAAAAAAAAAAACCAAAACCCAAATGTCCATCAATTAGTGATTGAATAAACTAATTGTGGTACATCCTTACCACAGAATACCTCTCAGTAATAAGACAGAATGGACTACGGATACACACACCTTCATGGATGAATCTCAAAAGAGTTATGCTGAGTAAAAGCATCTGGCCAGAAAGACCATATACTGTATGATTCCATTAGGATGATATGGAGAAGGCCAAACTGTAGTGACAGAAAGCAGATCAGTGGTTGCCAGGGGCTGGCGGTGGGGGAAAGGGGTTGAGTACAAGGGGCACAAGGAAACTCTGTGGGGTGAAGGAGGTGTTCTATGACTTGATTGTGGTTGTGGTTACACGACTATACACATTTGTCAAAATTCATCAAACTGTATCCCTAGAAAGTGTGAATTTTCCTGAACATAAATCCTGCAGTCCTGAGACTAAAAGTTTGAAAATGCAGAGACTCCCCTTTCTCCCCCATATCCCCTCCTGTCTAGTCAGTCACCAAGCCCGTCCCCGGGCCTGTTTCCAGTTTCCGGTTCCCGGTGTGCTACATACCTGTCGTATCCTGCCACCTCCGTGCCTCTTTATGGACACTCTTTTCCCTACTCATAGCCTGGATAACTCTTTTTTATCTTTCAGGCTTCCAGCAAAATCTCACTTTCCCAGATAGGGCTTTCCCCTCCCTCTCCAATCTAAATGAGGTACCCGTTTTTTCTTGTAGATCGTGCACTTGCTCTTCCTTCTTTAACAGAAGGTAAGCGCCATGAGGACAGGGACAATGTTTTGTTCATCTTTGATGCATAATTAGCACTAAGTTTGTTTTCATGAATTAATAAACAATGGGGAGAATGTCCACATCTTCCTCTATCGTTCTGTATTGCACGAATTTTTTTCCCACAAGCATGTACTACTTTTTTCATTTTCATGTATTTTTAAACTACTTGTTGAGAATTTAAATAATTCAAAAATACAAGGAGTAAAAGGTGAAAGTCTTTCATGTATACACAGAGTTTTTAAAAATAAAAATAAGGTCCTGCCTTTCCCTGTTGGTACATAGAAATCTCTTCTTCTTCTTCTTTTTTTTTTTTTTGGTGAGGAAGATTGACTCTGTGCTAACATCCATTGCCAATCCTCCCCTTTTTGCTGAGGAAGATTAGCCTTGAGCCAACATCTGTGCCCACCTCCCTCTATTTTGTATATGGGACGCTGCCACAGAATGGCTTGATGAGCTGTGTGTAGGTTGGCGCCTGGGATCTGAACCACAGTACCCAAGGCCGCTGAAGCAGAGCACGTGAACTTAACTACTACGCCACCAGATGGCCCCTCACTTATTCTTTTTAATAGCTATGTAATATTCCAAAGTATGCTCTTACCATTGTAAGCATTATTTCATCATTAATGGGCATTTAGAGATTTCCCCTCCCCCTATGTCTCGATATTTCCCTGTTTAAAATACCACATTATACATTGGCACGTATGTGTGAGTATTGCTGAAGAATGGATTCCTAGAAATTTGAGCTGTTAGGAAAGAAGTTGTGTGTATTTTAGATGTAGAGAATTTCTACCCTATTCTGAAAAGATGTATGCAAATACATATTGTCACCACAATGTATGAGAGAACCCAGGTGTCCACACTGTCACCAACTCTGGATAGCATCAACCTGGCCAATTTTCCCCACTCAGGTTAAAATGCTATCTCTTGTATTTAAATTTACATTTCCTGCGTTATTACTGAGGTTGTGCATATTTTCATGTGATTACTAGCTATTTGTGTGTCTCGTACTGTGAATTCTTGGTTTTATCTTTTGCCCATTTTTATGGGGTT